>NC_089912.1:29304834-29594028 GCF_040182565.1 Anser cygnoides
AAAGAGCAGGTGATAGCTTTCTGTAAATCTGATTTATTTATGAAATAATTAAACAGAATACATTTTTCTGCTTATCTCATTCCGCTTATGTTACATGACTTTCTGGTAGTTAAATGGCCCTGTTAAATGGCCCCAAGATGTTTTTTGTGGAAAAATCTTCTCAAGCTCAGGAACTTATAGCACGGCCTTCTGCAAATTAGAAGTGGAATTTTAGTACATTAGCGTAATAGAAAATTTTACAGGAACAACTTGCTTTCTGATTCTCTATCCTAAGGTCAGAAGTTTTGTGCTTGCTTCTGTAGGAGAAGGAGTTGAGTGCAGGTCTTCTGGACGATGCATAAGGAACAGAGGTTTTTTTACTGTTCTTTTCTGTATCTGCAAGAGAAAGGTGGTATGTTAGTTTCTTGTTCCTCGGGAAACTTTTTTTTTTCTGATGATAGCTAGATATCATTTGTATAGGGAAATAATGCACAGTGTTTCTATAAGAGTCTTGGTGGACCAAACAGGAATATATTACTACATAGGTTAAAAAAAAGAAAACTCTGAGAGCGGGTTGTGAGTTATTAGAATGGTGTGAATATGTGAACTGTGGCTGGTCCTAGTCACATGGTAAGGACAAGGCTCGGAGGGAACAATGCTCAGTCTGTGTGTGGTAGTGAGAGGTGAAAGCAACTTTACTTCACAATTTCCAAGGCAATGACAAGCAGAGAGCACGTTCTGCTTCAGTGATTTTTAAAATAAAGTTAAAAGAAAGGAGGCAGTCTTTGGTTATAGCAGCTGCTAAATATTTCATCAAGTCCTGTATTAAGATGAAATTTACATTGTTAAACAGTTGTGAAATGTTTTCACTGTTTTATGTTAATAAAATCTGTTTATGCCATCTTTATAAAAGATGCATCTCTGTGTAAATCAATGTGTAAAACTTGTAGTGAAGTTCTGAAGATAAGATCTCTTAAGTTGGTGACACTACATATCACATTTGTGAATAATACCAACCACAGTGCCTGGCAACAGGGAGAGGGAGAATTTAACTCATTATCCAACCCACTCACCATGCCCAGAGTCTCTGGAATAGTTAGTACTGTGCATGCGCAATGACTAATAATGAAATATCAATCACTTCAAATATATGAAATAGTGAATAGCTTCTGGGAAGGCTTTCAGGGAGTGGGGAAAACGGTACTGCTGCAGAGGGTGAGGAACTGTTCCATTTACTGTCAAATTGTCTAAAACCAGAAAATCTCTAGCATTTTCTTTTGTCATATTCTTGATTTTTTCAAGAAGCAAATAAATGTTTGTGAGAATGTCTTTTGTTTTTAAAAACATGTGAATCTTAATGTGCTCAGAGCTTCTATTTAGCACCGCTTAGTAGATCTGGTTGACAAGTTCAGAAATTAAAAAATACGGCTAAACTTTATTTGGTCTCTGACTGGATTTACGTAAATGTGTTAAGTTGGGAAATAGTGCACAGATTGCATAGAATATTTTATGCAAAGATTGTTTATTTGTTTTCTGAAGCACAATTCCTACTTGTCTGTTTGAGAATGCTGTGCTAGGTACAATGCAGGGATTTGGTACAAAGTAATACAAATAATTGCATTTTGAGCTGATGAAACTGGTTTTTGATGACAAATTGTGTCCCTGGGATTTGATAGCTTACATGCAGAGATTTTGTTCTTTTAATCAGCTTCACAGTTCATGTAATACATAGTAGGTATTGCTAGATCTGTCTTGGGTTTTGGCAATGGTGTCTTTTAAAGGATGAAAAAGACATCTTGTTCTTTCTGCTCAATATTTTATTTTGGGTTAGGTACTTTCCAAGTCTATACAAGACTTTTCCCTGTACAATTCCTTTCAGTGTTGTTTTTTGTTTTTTGTTTTTTTTCTGAGAGCCTGACTTTTTTTTAAATCAAATGCTATTTTATTGCTATCAGGTCTATTAGATGCCAGTCCTGCACATAGAAAACAGTTTTGAAAGAGAGCAAATATGTACCACAATACCATTTACCTGTTCAGTTTCATACCATTGTTTCAACACCACTGAAGTATACAGTATGAGAAATAAACTTACTGCTAATAACATGCTGTATACTAAACCAAATTCCACTTAATGTTGGATTTTGCTTCAGAAGCAAGTGCACGTGACACAATACGAGATGCCATTTTTATAAAAATCATGGCAAAGTGGACATTACTATGAAGAAGGGAAGGCTTTCTGTCTCCCACTCAGCTGTCACGTTGGCAGAATATATTATAGAGAATTTGTGCTGCTGCTTATGCTCTGCTTCTTCCATCAGTAATAGCAGAACTTCAGGCTGTTGAACAGTGAACATAAATCTCTCATCGGTACTGAATTTAATCAGACTTGGGCAACTTGTGAGTACCAGGCTCTCAGAGGACTAACCAGTACCAGAACTAACAAGAATCTTTTCACAGACTGAGGACTGTAGCTAGTTTTTCAGAGGTACAGAAAATAATGGAATACATCCTGTAGCCTTAGATATTCCTAATTTGGGTTCTATGAAGAGCTAGTGAAAATTAAGCCTACTTCTCAAGGTCAGTTTTTAGTTTAGCAGTGTGCATTTTAGCTTTGAAAGTATTGAGGATTTTAGTTTCTTGGGCATTTTCTCTGGCATCAGTTCTCTGGTATTGTCTCTACATGCTTAAATTAGTTCTAACTGCATTGCACCCATAAGTTATGAACATGATTTAAAACCATTAGTTGATAAACCTGGTTTTATAAGCTGCAACTCATGTTGCAACAGCTTGTCAACTGGTGAGTCCACGTTTGGCCCTGTGTACATTTGAGTATACACTTAATCTAAGCTAAATGATTTTAGGATGGAGAGAGGTGCACAATAACTGGGAGCATTTTGTTTTGCTTTTCTGAGTAAGAATGGTGGCATATATCAAAGTAAGTTGACTTTTAGATCTAATGCCTGCCTAGAGTATAACTTTTTAAACCTGTTAAGAGTAATACGATAATTTGTTACAGCCTGAGGGATTGTTAGCTCAGTCTCCGTATGTCTAGGTTCAAGAAGAAACTGATCAAAGATAAAGACCAGAAGGATGTCAATTGTTGACGTTGATGTTGCTGTTGTTACAAAGCTTCTATTAATTACCCCAAAAATGTGGCCCGAAACATCTTTGTGTACTGTTCCAGTTAACTTTGTTCAAAATGCTTTATCACAAACTCAAGTGTGGGAACACTTATAACTAGGCATACTGTTGAGGTCCTAGAGGTTTTTTGTGATACCCTGTTGAAGGTTGCACATAATGTCACACAGTCTCCTTAATCCTGAAGACATTTGATGAAAAGTTACTTGGTAAAGAGCATCTTTCCTGAGGGTGGAGTGTGGTCTTCTAGGGATGCAGCCCAGAAGGCCAACTGCATCCTGGGCTGCACCAACAGAGGAGTGGCCAGCAGGTGGAGGGAGGTGATTGTGCCCCTCTGCTCTGACTTTGCGAGGCCCCACCAGGAGTGCTGCGTCCAGGTCTGGGGCCCCCAGCACAAGGAGGATGTGGGGCTGTTGGAGCGGGTCCAGAGGAGGGCCACAAGGATGACCAAGGGGCTGGAGCGCCTCTCCTGTGAAGAAAGGCTGAGAGAGCTGGGGCTGTTCAGCCTGGAGGAGAGAAGGCTCCGGGGTGACCTCATTGCGGCCTTCCAGTACTTGAAGGGGGCTTATAAAAAGACGGAGAGCGACGCTTTGCTCAGTCGGATACTGACAAGGTGAGGGGGAATGCCGTCGGCAGTGCCCAGCGCAGCTGCCCGCCGCCCCGCCTCGCCCGGGCTGTGCCGCAGCGCATGCGGGGACGGGGCCGCTCCCGGCGCGGGGGCGCGGCGTGGCGCGGGGACGCCCCACCCTGCGCGGCTCCCGGCGGGGGGCGGGGCCTCCGCGCCCATTGGCTGCGCGGCCGCGCCGGGCCGCACGTGACCGGCGGGGCGGGGCCAGCGCCGGGGCCGGGCTGTGCCGGCGGCGCCGCGGCCGTGTCAGCGGCGGGCGGGGTGCGCGGGCGGAGCGGCCGGGCCGGGCCGGGCCTGGCGGCGGCGGCATGGAGGGACCGCGGCCATGGGGTGAGTGCGCGGCGGGCGGGCCGGGGCCGGGGCCGGGCCGGGCCGTGACAGGGCGGCGGCGGGCGGCGAGAAGAAAGCGGCTTTGTGGCGGGCGGCAGCGAGCAGCCGGCACGGCACCGCTTTGTTGGTTGCGCTGCCGCAGCGGGCAGGGAGGGAGAGGAGGAGGGAGGGAGGCGGTGTGCGGGCACCCCGCGTAGAGCGCCGCCGGGAACTGGGTCACCGCCGCACCACGCGCCCTCCGCGCAGCCACGGCGGCTGCGGCCGCGGGGCGCCTCTGCCGGCACGTTGTCCGGGCCCGGCCGCCGGCCGAGCGGGGGCTTAAACCCACCCTGCGGGTGCGTGCGGCGTGCCCGGCTGCGGGGAGCGCCCGTCGTCGGGCGGAATTCCCTCCGAGGGACTGGCGAAGGCCGGCTCGCTGTGGGCGGTCCTGCCTGAAGGATGCTTCGCAAAGGTGTAGCAGGGAACGGGCGGCTGCTCGGTTTGTAGGGCAGCGTTTGCAGTAGGTTGCTCCTCATATATACATAATACGACATGGATTCATCTCATTTTCTACATACCTTTCTCCATGTGACACTCATTCTGTTCAAATTGGTCCTTAGTGCTTATGCCTCTATTATGCACCCTTTTTTTTTCTTTTACCTTCAGTGGAGTTTAAGGATTCCCAAATAGTTGTCAGTATAACAGTTCCTTGAAAATAACACGTAGGCGTGTGCACTGGAAGTCATTCCCTGGAACCAGACTCTTATGTATTTTTGAGGAGGCTCCAAGTAACGGGTAAAATATTTTTGCCACTTTCTTAGTCCTGTTAAATGATGTGCAAAAAAGGTTTGATGAAGCTAAATCTTTTTTTTTTTTTAACTAAAACACCCCCTCAAAACATTGTGTACCTGGACCTGGATCTAATTTTAGAATCACAGGTTTGCCATCTGTCAGCGAGGTATGGATTATGTTAAACTTTAGGACATCAGGTGAGGACTTAGCAGTTGGCTACTGTTGGTGATTCTAGATTTTTCTCCTATATATTTTGAATGTTCATTCCAATAGCTAAAATATTAGAAGATGCCATAGGTGCAGAGGTGCTTTGACCACTTTCTTTTCTGAAAAGAAGGAAGGTGATAAAAGCAAAGTAATAGTTGTGATAATTATTATGGTGATGTTTGTTCCTTTACTTCTTCAGAAGAACCATCAGAAGAGATGGTCTTTGTGTTGTTTTGCATAACAAGTGCAGTATTTCCTGTGAGTAGTCATGCTCTTTAAAATGGCAGCTTGAATAAAAGATCACTTTTACGTATATTTTAAATGATTCATGACTGCAGACTTTCATAAGGTTCATCCTTCAGATCATATCATGATATTTGCCAAAACTTTTGTGCAAAATACTGGGTTATGATACATGTTCTGATGCATGTTGCCATAGTATGCAGCATATGTTGGAAATGCTTATATCTAAACTGGGTTACCTTTGGTCTACAAGTTCTTATGTTGGATTTCTGTATTATCATAACTTAGTAAAACGCTTTTGCTGATGAGATGTTATTAATTACTTTTGCATCAATATAACGAAATCTTATTTAAAACAGGCTATACTGCTAGTGATACACAGTAACTGAGTTATTTTTGGTGAAGACCACTGCACGTCTCCACTGATTGTTTTCCAAAATTCGTACAGGACATGTGGACACATGCTGATGTATTTTCTGTGAGACAAAAAGTCTTCTGTTCTCAAAAAGTGCTGAAAATGAACCCTGAAGATGACCCTGATTGATAACCTATTTAAAATAATATTTTTTCATTATCTTTGTTTTTTCTTAATTGAGGCTGATTTATTTCATACTATTGATTTATTTTAACTGAAAATACAAATTAAAAAGAATAAGGACCTGCCTCAGGCTTTCTGATGGCTTAAACTTTCTGGAATTGGATCCTTAAAAGATGATGAGAAATGAAAACTAAGCAGCAGCAAGTCATATGCAGTGAGAGCATACGCAATTCACCATGAATAGCAAAAATGATCATGCCGAAGAATGAGTGTTCAGGATCATGAATCATCCCTGGTCCAATATAAGTTATGATTCAAGTGATGACTGGACTGCTTTGTGTTCAATATAGTATTTAAATGCAAATCATGTTTTGTATTTTCACAGTCGTATTCTGAATGCAGCATGACTAACCAGCTAAGGAACTTCCCAACACAGAATTCTAAAGGAATAAGTGAGGTTTTTGTCTTGAGAATGTAATGAAAGCTGAACATGACTGTCTATAGCCTGAAACATATGATTTCTGGATTTCCCTCTGGTTGTACTAATATGATTTTTTTATTAGTGTTTTTTAGTAAAATCCTAAAGGTGAAGTCATCTCTATTTAACATACACACAACTGCCATTAAACTAGACCTGTAACAAGGAAGGCAGATCATGGTTTCCAATCAAACCACCATCTTCCTTCTCTCCTTCCTCATGGTCTTTTGAAGAATGCAGAGAGCATGGATCACTTCTTATTTTGGCACCTTCATCAGCCAAGCTATGTTTTTGTTTTGATTAGGAAGAACAGATGATGCATCTGCTTATGATCATTTGTGAGTACAGGCTGAGAGCGTGAGCTATGAAGACTGTCATTGCTAGGGCAAAACGTACAGCATTCTGTACTACCTGCATTTGAAGGTGTAGCAGGTTGACTTTTGTGCATGATAAAGCTCCTGCTATATTTGAAGATGCGGTGCAGTACAGATTTTGTAGCATACTTACCTGTGTTATTGATCTTAAGGAACATTGTCCAGAAAATATGACAGTGGATCAATACGTCTTGCCAAATTGCATATTAATTTGGGGAAGAATAAAAACAACAACAGCAACAACAAAAAAAACCTTCACCCTATCCCGCAGTCAGAAGGATTTAAGAAGGTCAGGTATACTAACACTTAAGTGTTTTGTTCTACTGCCCACAAAGATAATCTGTGTGCAGATGTAGATAGAAGAACTAAGAAGAAAATCGTCTTGGTGCAGGTGAGGTTAGGAAGAGAAAGTTGAGCATGGCTTACTTTCCAAGGGATTTCACACATTGTGTTAGGATAACTGAGAATCGCTTTTCATCTGGATCTTGTTTCTTCTACAACGGCCAGAAAAAAACACAGGAACTCAGAGTACCTACTCTAGAGATTATCATTTGGTATAATTTGTTGTTGGTTCTCAATTTCAGTTATTTGAAATTTGTTAAAAAGAGTTACGTTATTTGCAGCCACTTTCTCATATCCAAGTCCTTGCTGCCGAAGCAAGCTCAAGAACAAGTGAAGAACAGTTTCTACTCTTTTCTACTCTTTGCTGCATGTCTCTGACCTGAGCATGCAAATGCAGAACGAATGAAAACAGAAGGTGCAAGACCTGCTGTTCCATTCATGGCAATTCTTACTTTCTGCCGAGTATTTTCTTAATTCTGTTCAACCACACCCAAAGCCATCGAGTCTTTTCAGTCTCCTCATTATGTTTGCCTGCCCGCTTAGAGCAGATGATAAAAGAGCAAACACAATACCCTCCTGTCAGGCTGCTGCTGACTGGAAGATTTATTTAGGGTTTGTTCTTTGCTGCAGGTAGGGGTAGAAACAGTGAAATGTGCTGGCCAAAAGAGCATTTTAATAAAGCATAGGTCTGCCACAAGGTAAAAATAGTATAGTTGATCAGCGTGGTGCTGGAGAAGGCAGAAGTTTGATTTCTGTGCGTGTGAAAGAATCAGGGTAAAAGACTCTTATGACCTGAGGCCGATGCAGTATTTTTCAGTGAGTACAAAAGAACAATGTTAATACCTATGAAAGATAAGCATTTTAAATTACCAGGTCTGGAAGACTTGCCCCCAGCTGGACTGGGTAAGACAATCTGTGGCCTAGTGATAGTCATTTTTGATTAAATTCTTAAGCACAGCACCTAGAGTGCTGGTACTTTGCCAGAGTTAAAGAAGGACTAGCAGAAAGATAACTACGTATAAACCATTTTCCTGAAGACCAGCTTCAGACAGAATAATGGAAAACGTAATGAAGGGTTTAGTCAACAGAAAAATTGAATTAATGCAAATCAGCATGGCTTGATATGTTCATAGTAAGAATGGCCAAAAAATTGCTTTATTCACTTGCTTATATTAAAAAATGTAGTTGTATAAAAATGGTAAACCTAAGGCTGAGATTAGTAAGGGTGGCTGGTTTACCTTAGAACAGCTGTGCTGGATTTTTGTTTCTGTCTGTCAGCCTTGCCAGTCTTTCGGGAAGAGTTGTGTAACAGCTGCTGAACCATTGTGGTTAATGGCCCAGCATATTAAATTAAACCGACACCTATTTCAGACTACCTTGGTAGTCAGGCAGTAATCTGCAGTGGTTTAGCAGCTGCTGCATGAGCAGCTGAGCCCTTCTCTCATCCTTGGGTGGGAACCTTGTGGAGATGGGAAGGGCAGACAGCTGGGGCTGGCACCCTTACAGCCATGCCAGTGTTAGCCCTAGTCTCCTCCAAGTCAGAACCCTTAGACTTGGCACTTTGCAAAATGTGTTTTGAAGTGTGTTTAAGCTAAACTAATTGGAAAAATCTCAGATATGCAGAAATGACTGTAATTTTTTTCCTGAATTCGGTGTGATAAGCCCACGAAGAAACAATTCCACCTGTAGCCAGCTGTGAATGAATGACTGAAAAATGACAGAATGGTAAAGAATGGTAAGGACAAGATACAGAGCTCAGCACGGGACAACTGGGTAACGCTTGTGGGTATAGAAAGAGATCGAAGTTGATAGTCTTTTCCAACTGTACTAAATTATAATCTAGATATTTATCAATTTTAGTTGCAATGATTACAAATTGTTACCTTAAGATAAACTACATTCTGAAAAATCTCCAATTACAGTGTACAGAAGCACATCTGCTTACCAGTGGTAATAAAACATTAGTGATGGTAATAAAACATTAAATTTTGTTTGCTTTTTAGAGAGTTGAACAAACATCTCTTTTGCTACTTTCAACAAAGTTTGTAATCTGTAATCAAATTACCTGGAGCCATGGTTGACATTAGTGTTGTTTGATTGACCTTTTTGAAGAAAATAGTTTAGTTTTTTGCCACTGATTTTTGTAGCTGCACAACTTAACTGTTAATAATAGTTATATATAAGTATATATGTATCTATATATCACCCTCAGGCAGCTCACGTAGGTCCCAGAATAATAATTCTATTGAAAAATTTTTAATCGAAATAAATAGGTTGTAGGGAAAAATATTACCTAGCCTTACATACAGGCAATAAAAGTTCTCTGTTGTTGAAAATGTTCATGGTAGGGTTTTATGTTTCAGATTATTCTTTAGCCTCTTCTGAAAAGACTTAAGACAAATTTGTTGTACAGAAGTTGTTTTATAAAAAACTATGATATGCTAATAATTACATTTTTTTATGGATTAAAAAACAGTAATGGGAGTCTGAAATATTTTCGTAAGAATATTTGATTATTGTATCACAAATTATTGAGCTTGGGGTTCTTAAGTAGAACTTCAGGGCTCTTGAGTACATGTGCTCATCAATTTCAAAGAAAAAAAGAAATGCTCTGATCAATAAGAAATTGTAAGTGCTGAGAAGATACTGTTGTTATTGTTTTGTTTTTGTTTTTTTTGCCTGCCTGGGATTTGAGACTAAAAAGAGCATATCTAAACTCCCAGTTCCTGGACAGCTGTTACTTGTGCAGTTTTTATTAATGTGGGAAAATGCATATCTAAATCTTAACAGTACATCTGCATAAATGTAGGCTTCTCATTAATTTTGGTTATAGAGTGTGAAAGAGTTATATCTAGCTTGAAATTCTTCTTTGTGTATATTCACGCGAACTGCTGATTCAGTACAGCATGAAATTTGTTGTCATAATTTCACCTTACTTTGATAAGGGATGGAGAAGAAACCTCTTGAAGCTGAGAATATGGGTAAGGCGCCTAGGAGACCTAGATTTTAGGTGCTTCTTATATCAAGGGAGTTAATATCAAAGTTCCTGTATCCCAGGAGGGTTGTTTCCTGGAGTAAATCTAGAAAAAGGGGTGTCTCCATGATTCCATTCAAGTCATGACCCCTCTGCAAAGAAGACAGAGTGCAAAAGGGACTTTGACTCCGAAGCGTAATAGTGAACTTCCCAAGGGTGGGTCGTGCTCCAGGTGTCATGCATTTTCCTTTAGGATGAATAAAGTAAGTGTGGAACTGGCATTGGAGCGCAGAATTCTTCCCACTCCCTTCCCCTTCACAGGGTGGTGGCTTTGTATGTGGAGCAGAGAGTCATTTAGTCTTGGTTCTTCTGATCCTGGCCCCAAGAGCCTTGAATGTGTTTCTGTGTATGTGTGCAATGGACAAACTTCAGGATGATGGGCCAAGCTTTACCATTCATGCTTTACCATGTGCTGGTAATGTGGTCTCTACCATGAAAAACAGCGTATGTGACTGTGAGTCCTCTCTGCAGAGGGCTCTCGTTCTTCCCTCATGGCAAGTGTTTCAATTACTAAGAAATTACTAGGATGGAGTAAAGTGATACTGCTCATTTCTACTGCTGCCACCAATTTTGTGTTTTAAATTTTTTTTTGTACTCAATTTATTTGGAGCATAAATCCAAGAATTGGTATCTGCAGCTGAACTCTGATGTGATGCATCTAGTTTGAGGCTGTGGGAGACAGCTATTTCTGGAAGACAGGCAGATCTTGGGGTGTGTCCTTCTTTATACCATGTTCTTAGGAGGCAGTGTAAGTGAATGTTCAGAATGACTGTTAAATGGCTTCAGTTTTGGGGTGTTAACTGAATGTCCATGGGACAGCTTGTGTCTCACTGAGCCTTGTGATTTCAGTCTGCCTGAGAAAAGTCTGGTGTTCAGCATCAGAAAGCCTGGGTGTTTGTGGTCATGCATTACCTGTCAGTTTCCTCCATTTTAAAATGAAATAATGAAGTCCTTGGTGAAATGTCTTCACATTTCATTATTTCAAAAGGTGCTGAAAGAATGAATGTAGGAGAAAAAGATACAGATGGATTGAAGATACAGGGAAAAAAAAGTACAGTACGTAGGAGAGATGAATAAAAGTATAGTGTTTTGTGATAAAGTTTAGGAATACAAGACTGGATTTCTGAATTGCTGAGTACCATTCCTTCCTGTGCAGTGAGCTAGGCAAAGATGTTGCTGAATTTACAACTTCTAATGGTAGCTCACGGTCTACGTTGATTAATGACCAATTTATAGCTGTTTCTTCTGTGTCAGTATTGTTTTTTAACATAAATATTTTTCTCCTCCTTGAGCGTTTTCCCCTCCCTGATAATAAAGCGTAGCCATGTGATTACAGCTGTACTTGCTGAAGAAGAAAGGTTTGCCCATCAAGTCTCTTCTCATGAGAGACTCTGCAGTCCCCTGATCATTTAGCATCTTTCTCTGCACCCAGTTGAATTCACTTTTCTTACCTGTACCTTGTAAAATGGCCTGATAACTCCAGGGGTCATGATTGCTTTCCAGGTGTCAGGGTCATGTTGGTAGTGCTCTGGCATACAGTAACCTGACTGCTGCGAGGTTCACGTGACTGCTCCCCACTCACTGCTTGCTTCCAAGTGACAGGATTCCAGCTCACAATTTCACCCCCTTCATACTGCACAGGTCCTCACATTCTTTATGTATTATATGTAGCCCTCTGACCTCATGAAGATTCTGGAATTCATGGCAGCAAGTTTGCTGCCACCCAGCCATTCCTGGTGCCTAGGTTTAAAAGCCAAACATCTACAAGTACCCGTCACAGACTGCTTTTGGTGGAAATTCACTGGTGACCTGGCTCCAGCCCATCAGCTTGGCTTTGAGCGCTGCCCAGTATCATCTTGTCTTTGACTTATTCCTTATCTGCATACAATCTTCCTGCTCATAACGTCATCTGATTTTACATGTGGCACCGTGTCAAATGCTTTGGTGCAGTCAGAGTAGGCCAGATGTATTACTTCTAAAAAGTAGTTTGCTGTTCCCCTCAAACATTTTGGTAGTCTGCCCTTTACAGGCAGGAAAAAAAAATACCTTGGAGGGGTGGGGAGGTGATGTTGTGGTTTAACCCGGCTGGCAGCTAAACACCACACAGCAGTTCGCTCACCCTCCCCCCTCCCTCTCTGGGATGGGGGAGAGAAACGGGAAAGTGAAGCCGGTGAGTTGAGATAAAGACAGTTTATTAAGACAGGAATATAATAATAACAATAATAATAATAGTGATAATGATAATAGTATTAATAATAATAATGTGTAAGAAACAAGTGATGCACAATGCAATTGCTCACCACCCGCTGACCGATGCCCAGCCTATCCCCGAGCAGCCGGCCCCCCACCCCGGCCAGCCACCCCTATATATTGTTTAGCATGACATCAGATGGTATGGAATACCCCTTTGGCCAGTTTGGGTCAGCTGTCCTGGGTCTGTCCCCTCCCAGCTCCTGCTGCACCCCTAGCCTGCTCGCTGGCAGGACAGAGCGAGAAGCCGAAAAGTCCTTGGCCTGGTGTAAGCACTGCTCTGCAACAATTAAAACATCAGCATGTTATCAGCGCTCTTCTCATCCTAATCCAAAACATAGCACCCTACCAGCTACTATGAGGAAAAATTAACTCTGTCCTAACTGGAACCAGGACAGGTGAGTAAATGTCTGCGTGCCCCAAGGAAGCCCAGGTGCCTTAGCCAGTGGAGTGTCAAGAGTCACTGTAAGCAGTGCCTACATGGCCCGCAGTCTGTTTTTCGGTCCAGCTTTCCATGCTGTTGCAGCCTTTTGGGTGGTGTAGGGAGGGTGTTTTTTGTAGCAGGGACCCCTGCAGCAAGTGCTGGAGTGGTGTGGCACTGGGATTGCAGAACCAAGGTGGAAACTCTGCCTTTCCCTTGTGTGGTGGTGTCTGTGCCAGCACCAGGTACTGCCCTTCGCCTCTCCTCTAATGCTTCAAGTAATAACACAGGGATATGCAGGTAGTGGATTCAGGCTTCAGCCCTGTATTCCCCCAAGCCTTGTTCTGTGACCAAAACCTTGTCATGTTACCAAAACATATGTTGTGTTGATTTTTTTGATTTTGTTTTGTTTTTGGGGAGGGGAGGTTCTCTTTAAAATTCCTGTAGTACCATGCAATGTTACGTGAATGCCGCTGTAGTGCAGAGCAGCTGCCAGGCATTGCTGCATTTCACATTTGTGCCAGCGGCCTGCAGCGCCTTACCAGCCAGCAGCAGTGAGCTTCTTGCTGTTCTCTGGCTCCCAGTTACAATACAATGCTAATTTTTATAACTACTAGAATTGGAAACATCTACAAGCTATCTACCTTTCCCCGGGTTTGTGCAGAATTGTCCTTGCATTTTATGCTCTGAAAAGAAATATAAATTATAGCTTTTAGTTTTACTAATAAGAATGCAAAAATAGTAGTTACTAAATAAATACATCCATGAAGTGGAACAGAAGCAGTCTGGCATTGTTTTTTCATTAAAACTCTCTTTAACAGCTTTCCACCTTTTAGGTGAAACTGGTGGTAAAAGCACAGAATTCATGAAATAATTCTCTCAAAGTCAGGTCTCCCTTAAAGCATGACCAAATTGTGTAAAAAAAAAAAAAAAAAAAAAATTTTCTTCAGCTTATTTATAGTGTCATGGAAATCACAATTCCATAAATGGTAGGCTTCTTCCTTGGCCTTTCTGTAATGATGACAGATGTTTAGGACACGAAGATCTGTTTCTTGAAAAAGAAAGAAGCTAGTCATATCAAATACACTACAGCTTTTGTTATTTTTCCTGTTTTCAATGGTATACATTCTTCCTTATATTTCATTCAGTTTAAATTCAGAAAAATTAATTTTCAAATTTTATATTGGGGAACTAAATGAAACCTCTTACGGTAATTTTACTTACCTTTTAGTTGACTTGATAATTCAATTAAGATTTATCTGGAAGAGCAAACTTGATTATATAAGGAGTTACACAAGCAGGAATGTCAAAGGCTTAACGAGAGTATACACAGAAAATGCTCGCTTGCTAGTGTAGTTTTCAGGATAGCTTGCAAGCTGTATTTGCAATATGTTCCAGAAGTTTAGAAAAACTGCTGAATAGGAGGTTTTAGTTGTTTCATGTTTTCCAAAGTATTGAAGTAACAATGAAAAGGAATCCTGTCCTGTGAAGTTATGTTTTTCTCTTTTGGGTTTAACATCCTGTACCTAGGAAATTCTCACTATGATGTTAGAAGGGTAACTTGTACTTACATGAAGTGGTGGGCTTCTTGTTATTCTGATGAATAAGAAATTGATCATTTTAGCTGTAAAGAGCTTTGATCATGGTTAGCCATGTTTAGTTATATTGTTTGTTAGGGGAAGAACTTCACTTTTTTGGTATTTGAAAAGTGGGAAACAATTTGAATTTTTATCATTTAGTTTTTTTCTCCTTTGTAACAGCTGAGTAATTTTGACTTAAGACTCTGTTACGATACTAACCAGAATAACGCCTTTTGAAAAGGCATGTATGACCTATTAGCACAATCACTGTAAAAACAGCATGGTTTGTGCCGTAACTTTCCTAACCTCTTGCCGTAACTTTTCTGCTGTGCAATATGACCACTTCTTGGGTTTATATTGCATGAATATTTCCTTTAATCTTCATTGCTTGGAGTTGTTTTTTCTTTTTTTTAACAAAACACTCCATTACTAGCACATTTATGCTTTTATTCTGTTAAAATTTGTCAGTATTTACAGTTCTCTTTTCACACAACATCTCCATTAATCTGGTCTGTTCTAAGGAATCTTGAGCCACTGGACTGACCACCTTTTGTTTCATAAAACCTGTAGGTAGGCGGCATCTTCTAGATATGTTTGGCAGTGCTAGTTGATTATACATAAATGATTAAATATGGTCTATTATCTCTATAGTTTTTTATTGCTAGAATTGAAGTGCCAATAAAAGGAATGTTATTACATGATGCTGTGATTTTCCTTCATGTGTTCTGGGTTTCCCTTATACCTAATGCAGTCATTAGTGAACTACCTTCATAAGCTTAATCATGTGTATCAAAGGGAAGCCCGTTGGAAAAAGCCTTTGAACTGGCATTCGTTTTAGGCACGGACAGTTTTGTTTAATGGGTTTAAATTAAATGTTTAGAAAGTTCAGTGGTAAGTGGGACCGAGAAAATTTTACAGTTAGATAAATCTGGGTTTTTTGTTTGCTTTGTTAAAATGCTCGTGTTTAGTATCTTCTCTTATTTTTTAGGGCTGAGGGTAGCCCAGGATGGCAGCAGCTTCCTATGATCAGTTGTTAAAACAAGTTGAGGCATTAAAAATGGAGAACTCCAACCTTCGACAGGAGCTAGAGGACAACTCAAATCACCTAACAAAACTGGAAACTGAGGCATCTAACATGAAGGTATTGCAAGTGCTATCTATCCTTTGTGAATTATTGTTTCTGTTGATGCCTTTTGTGTTTGATTGTGTGTGTTTCAATGGACTGGTGGTAGTTCAACAATTTCAGTGTGCTTCAAGATTCCTATAAGACTTCATTTACAGGCCGTGTAAGGGAATCAAATTTACTTAATTAATCAAATTTACTTAATAAAATGTACTGTTTTTTGTTGTGTTTTTTTTTTAATTTGGAAATCAAAATATTTCAAAACTGTTTTTAGAAGCTCCTTCAAGCGTTCTAGCTTTTTTCATGGTGTATCATAATTAAGTATTACCATTTTACCACTGCCGTACTTGCCAGCAGAAAGTCATGGGAGAGGCTGGAGACTATCAGTGTTTTAAGGTAAGTTTAATAATTTTGGGGTTTATTAGAGTTACAATATATAGCATCCCCCAAAAAAAGTTCATTTTAAAATAAGACCAGAAGCCTCTCCCAAGGCCTAAATTCATACAATAATTTCATCCAAATAATTCATACAATAATTTCATCCACATCTATCTATCTAATAATTTCTTATGTCTAGGTGTAGGCTTTCAGAGTGACCTATCCAGGACAAAACACTAGGCGAAAATGGATTTTAGACTGATTTTGATAAACTGGAAGATATATAACAGCTGCATCTGTGTGACAATGACCCTGAAGAAGGCAGAACTTCAGAAACATTCTAGCAGCATTAATAGGGTGCCCTTCTTGAGCTGACAAATCTTGCTTCTTTTTGCTAACAGCCAGCAGAACCAGAGCACTTTTGGTACCAAAGTTAATACTGTTATCTCTGCAAATGCTACTGCATAGCATAGGCTAGCTCTAAATATTAAACAACATTTGTGGACAGTAGTGTCTATCTCCTTGCATTCCCATCTTCGTATCATTGACTTACTGTTACCTTTAGCTGATCTTTATTTTTTAATACTGTAATCTGATTACTATAGCAATTAAAAAAAAAAATACTTTTAATTGAACTTTCCTTTCCTCCAGCATGTGGAATGACCTATATTCTCTGTCAGAAGGATTTTTTTAAATTCTGAATCATTGTCATTAGAAATTACAACACTTAAAAAGAACTACAATTTTTTCGGTTATATTTAAACCTTACGTTGCAGGGTAAAATGCAAATCTCTCTTCTACCTAAACTGAGATGAAGTAATAGTCTGTAACACACCGGCTACCTGAAACTGTATTTGGTATTAGCAACTGTGAAAAAGAACTGTTTGCTTGCTTAATTCTCTATCTGAAAGCTAGATCTGTTACTTACACTGTTTTTCTTAAGATAATATTATAACAAAGCTATCAGTAACTTCCCATCTCTCTCTGTCACTGCTGTCTAAAATTTCCTTTACTGCAGGGAGTGAAGAATGGGATAAATGATCTTCACAGTTTTGAAAAGGCAAAAACAAAAATACCTTTTTTCCCTTGCTTGTTCCCATACAGCTCTTTTTGTGTGTGTGTGTAGATAAATTTCCAGTGACATAGAGACAGGCATTAATGCCTCTAGGGCATTAATTCGGGATGTGGGACAGCCTTATTCCCTTACTTAAAATCTCGTGGATCACCAAACTGAAAGCGGTTCTATCACACTCTACAGAAAAGTGTTTATGCTTGTATTCCAAGTAGGTACCTCATATTTTCTCTCCTTAAATGACAAACTGGATATGAGGAATTTATCCTAAAACACCTCCAACTCAAGTGTCAAGCTCAGGGTTTCTTTTCATTTTGGAGGAAGGAGGTTGTTTAGACTAATCTGACTTTTTTTTCCCCATATTCTATCAGAAGATCCCGGGCATATCTGGTCCTCATGAGTGTTTGTTTCTGGACCCGAAGCAAGATGCCATTTCTTTCTCTTGTTTGTTTCAGACATATTTGAAAAGGATTGAAACCTTGCTTTGTCTTCCTTATGTTGAATGTAAAGGATATTATGGGAATCATCTTAGGTACTGGAGCGTGTGGGTGAAAAAGTTTGATGGGGATCCTGCAGGATTCTGTTCAGTCGGGAGACAATTTTAGTATTGTACGTTTTCAGAGAAAGTACATAGTGGCTTTGTACCACTGAAAGAAGCTGCTTTATTCATGGTTTATATGGTTCCAGTGCCATGATTAGGGATAATTGCAAGAAAAGTAATTAGAAGAAACAGGGAAGTGTAGATAGAAAGCCTCTGGGCTACCATATAAGTAGTTAAACTCCAAATACTTTCAAACTCTAGTCCTTTGGGATGGCACATAAGCACTGTAGAGCTGTAGCCACTCCTCCTGCGAAGTGCAGTCCCAAACATGAAAGGGATAAAGGGAGTGGTAGTGGGGCAGATGAGTTGTGGTTCCATGACATTATGTGCAGCAGTGTTGTCGTTGTTACACCATTCATTTTGATCTGTAGAAATATTTTGTAGTATTTCTTCAGACTGTGCTAGTATGTTTGCCTATTCTGCCTTATATTCTTTAATCAGTCATGGAAGGCAATCATTGGGAGGAGCATTTTAAAGACAACATTCAATATCTTTAAAGAAATTGATTTTGAAAGTAGTAGTGTTAAAATGTTGTGCAAGTATACCTCATTTTTATAATCTCTCCATTTCAGAAATGTAAGATAATCATACTGGAATTAAAAGCTTAACATGAGCTCATCTTTCAGCAGTAGTTTACAATAAATGCATCTGTCCTGTATTAGAACAACGTCTGCATCTGAATGCTTCATTTTTAAAGCTAAATTTCATAATTATAAGGGAAAACTGTTCTTTGCTGACCAAAAAAGAACTTGAGGGGTAAACAAAAAGATGAATGCTATCTGGGTGCCAAAATGATTTATAAAACAGTGTATACTTTGTTCTTTATTTTGTGTTGTCTTAGAGATTAACTGTTCAAACAAAAGAAATCCCTCAGAGTATTATGACTAACTTGGGAAATTCTGTCGTTACTGTTCGCTTACTGTCAGATGAAATACAGCAGTTCTGTGTGATAAAATGTTCTCTCTAAATAAACAAATAATGCTGTTTGATGGTCAATGAATTAATGATGTTGGACCATAAACTGTTCTTTTATGTTTAAGTGTGTAGGTGTAGATAGTAAGCATAACCACATAAAACACAGACTGTGGACAAATTTAGGAAAAAATGGACTAGCAAATTTGAGCTCAAAACCTGTAATATTCTTGAAGAGACAAAAAGCAGTCCAGCATGTACACAGAGTTATAGTCCAAGCTCTACTACTACTCGCCTGTAAATGTACAACTCTGTCAGAAAAAGACCTCAATTTTTAAGGCATAAATTGCGAGTGAAGACTGTCCTACCTGGTTTATGTGAAGAACAGCTGTTAAGGATGGTACATTTTTTCATATAATACTGAATTCATATTAATATTTTTCCCCATATAAGTTCTGTGTGAAAGTGGTTACTTTTAATTTAATCTCAGATATGTAAAAGCTTGCAAAAGAATAACTTCCGTTATGTTTGATTTCCATGCTTGCTCTGTCTCTGGTTGGATTTCATTCTAAAATAATAATTTTGTGTTGTCTTGTGTAAGAAAGATGCCAGCTTTATTACGTGCACTGCTCTGTGAGCAAAATGTCTTCCCTTTTGTGTTTATATAGCAAATTTAAAATTGTTTTCCGTATTATTTTCCAGCTCACTTAATGTCCTCTATACTTTGTCTACATGTATCAATACAAAATAGATTCAGATATCATGATTTTTTTGAGAAGTGTTCTAAGTAGCTGAATCTACATGGTAAAGAAACAAAGCAATGGTTAAACTTCTGTTCTATGGAATCTTTTTTTCTTTTCATGTACATAAAACACACTTTTCATATTTTTAAATTTTTTACATTTATTTTTTGGAGTTTTTTTGGCAGATCATTACCTTCATATAAATATTTTAGTTGTAATAATTTTCTGTGTTTTTTTGTTGTTTTTGTTGTTTTTATTTTTCATTGTTTGTTTACAGAATTCAGATTTAAAAGACGAACTCCTAGAGAGCTAGTTACTGTGATGTTCAGTGTGGGTCCAAAGAGTGGTTTATTTTTGACATGGAAAGTATTTGTGTTTTTTTCTGTAAATTAGCAGGGTAGTAAACCTTACGATGCTTTTTATTGGTGGATTGGAACAGATTTTGACTAAACAAAAAAAAATAGTGCTGAAATTTTGAGAATTTTGATTTTGAATATGTTTGTACAAGGTTTAGATAATTGAAAGTAGCTGCAAAAGATGCTTCAAGACAATATAATATTACCAGATTTATTTTAGGTTTGTGTATGCTTTGTGCAGTTGATTAATTAATACTTTAAATTAGCTGAATTAAAGGTCAGTGGTGTGCTATACAAGATGCCATGGTGCCTGTTCCATGTGTAGTGGTCATGCTGGACTTGTGAGAATATGGGAAAGCTTATTTCTTAAAAGAGCTGAGTGTGATTTTTATATATAAAAAAAAAAAACTTGCCTTTTATTTTCTCTGCAAATATAACTTCCTATCATTCTTTCTGTGACTATTTAAAGAGATGAACATACAGATCCTTAGCAAGAATAGCAGAGTCACTAGCAAGATGGCAACTTAAGAGAACAGTAACAATAGCTTGGTTGTTTCATGAAAAAGATGGAATCTTAAAAATGCACTGCTTCCAGCTTGGAGTCTGTTTATAAAAACAGGAGATGGATGTTCAGAATGTTTCAGGGGCAGACTCACTGGCGGTGTTTTGTCATTGTTACACTTTTTGCTTAGGAACTCTTTGTCAAGGTGTGGAAGCGGGCTTTTGCCTTAAGAGTTTAAACAACAGCAACAACAAATAATGCTGATTTTTTTACACCAAGAATACCAGTGATTGAATCACATCCTTTTTTAGAAAAGTTTACTCTTGCAGAAACATAAAAATTCAGATGTTATTGGCACCCTTTATTCCTCATATGCACATTTTAAGGTTTGGTTCAAAGCGTCTGCCAAGAGAAAGCAGTTACATATTTTGAAAGAGGCTTTTATCTAATGCTTTCCTGATTATCTAAACGGGTGATTGCATATTTTTTTAACTTGCCTTCCTCATTTACTGGTCAGACTATCTCCTGCTTAGCCACTATTTCTTGATACTTAACCATGAGAACCTGCTTTATTCTGATCAGTTGTCTCTCTGATCATCAGTGTTAATGATCCTCATTGTAAAGCACAGAAGATGCCAAGAAGTTTTTCTGTTTCTGGCACAGGAATCCATTTCAATGTATCATGATAATCCATGTGTTCGCAAATCAGAATTTGAAGCCTGTCGTATTTGAACGTATTTGAATTGACAGAAATCCCTGAAACATACTGCTTACAAATTTTGTCACATGTTGTATGCATACATGGTGTGTATCTTCCTAGACATAAGTTTAGTCAGGTAAACGGTGGATACATACGATTAATGGATACCCATATTTGTAATCCCATCTTCAGTAACCTATCAGCGGTTTTTACTATAAAATACCTGAAATTGTATATTTTACTACTGTGTCAGATAAACAGGTCTTTCCCATCACTTTCCAAAAGGAGAGTGTTTGTTGCTTCAACTTGCTTTTTTCCCTTTTTCTTTTATCTTTGGAAAAAAGATTTATAGCTGACATCACAGAGTAGAGTATTTCAGCAAGGCATACAGCAATAAAAAAAACCTGAATGACGTTAAGATATGAAAGTAAAATATTCGGTACACAGAAGAGAAACACATTAGAATAGATGTATTTGATCTGGAATTCCTATTAGTGAATAGGGTAGTAAGCAAGGGTAGTAAGCAAACTGCAGTGTAACTGTGAAATGCTTGTATTTGAATCTTAAATTTTAGTATGGTAGGTATGTCTTTGTGCTTTCTGTCACAGACTGGAATACTAGCATTATTTCCAGAGCAGTCACTGGAAATCTGATTTCCAAGTGTTACGAGGTATCTGATACTTTCACAAAGGGATTGGGACAAGTATAATAGAGTGGGTTGTAATTGTTTGATAACTAAAAGCAGTGTAGTAATATTTCCACAGTAATTGCACATACAGAGCTTAGAGATATTTCCTTGATATACAGAGGGCATCTCAGGGGTTCTGCCTGAAAATTTATTATCAATAATAGAAAAAGTTAGCATGAAGGTCTAAAACAGATACACGAATTGCTTCAAAACACTTGAGTGAATATCAAATATTTCTGACATTTCACTGTATGAAATTACTGAACTGTCAAAAGTAAGGTGTAACTTGTGCCACCCTCTGGTTTTCAGCAACTGGAAGATTGAGGTATAACCCCCCTGGCTTTCAGAAAGTGGATTACAGCCTAGGAAAGAGGAAAAATCATTTCCCAGAGTGGTCTCGAGATACAGGTGCTTAAAACTGTAGTTAACGAAACATTTCCACAGTGTTCCTTGGCTTGTCAGCCAGTCATTTCTTGTTTGTTCATGGATTGCAGAATTTCTGTGTGGTAGGCTCCTTCCTCACAGCAATTCATCACGTATAGCTTCTTAGTCAAAGCTGCTTTCCTATATAATTTAAACTGCATCAACTTTATTGCTTTAGATTTGGACCCCTGTCTCCCGGGCTTCTTACCCAGCATGTTTTCACTTTGTTCCTTATGTATCTTCCTTTACCCTTACGTTTAACAGATAGCAAATAATCACACACTGTCAATCTATAGGACTCAAACTGAAGGTAATCTTTTTTTTTTTAATTTGACTCTTCCACCAAACAGACATCTGCACTGCTTATCAAATTTGTGTATATAGTTTTTCTGCAAGATCCTCTGCTTACTTAAGTCCTTCTGGTTATAATAACCACTGGTGCTTGTCAGACAATGATCACGATCTCTATTATGTGTTTAAAATGCCCTCAGTGTGAGTGTTATGGAAGGTGGCAGGTGTGATGCCACTTTTCAAGAAAACATCCTAGGGAAAAACTGCTGATCTCCCTCAAAGATTCTTGAAGATTTGGGAAAGTTCTTTGATTGCTATGTGAGTTAAAGGTAGAAAATAAATAATAGAATAAACAATAGAGTAAAAGGTCTTTTTTTAGTGTAGTCAGTAGTGACCTAGTGGGATTTCTGCTATGACTTGATTTTTTTCAACGTATTCATAACTTATTTGGAGGAAAAAAATAAAAATAAAAAGATGTAAAAATGTTGTAAAAATGAGCGCACTGAGTGTGAAAAGCTGCAGGATTTTGTGGCATTGAGTGACTGAGGAAATAAGTGCCAGATAAAATTAAGTGCATTTGGATGCCAAAAATCAGTCGGGTTAGTACCACCAGAGATGCAGATTCAGGAAGTCTGCAAGTTAAGCACTGCTGGAAGCTGTGAGGAGGGATACACAAGTGAAATGAACAATGTATTTTTTGTTCATGTATATGCTCTGGGTTTCTGCTAAGGTAGGATGTTGGCACGGATTGGCATTTGGTCTGACTCAGTGTGAGGATAGTGCCTGCTTTTGCCTCCATTCTTGTTTTCCCAGTAGGGTCACAATCTCTTAAGACTGGTTGGAGCATAGCCCCAGGAAGAGGAGGAGGAATCTTCCTTCTAGAACTCCTTAGCATTATGAAGGAGAGGGCCTTCAGAGGCCAGGTGTGGGAAGGGATGGTGGGAGGGGGAGAGAGGAGGGAAGGTGACAACAACATGCTGGGGAGCCCGTAACTGATGAAGAGATCCTAAGAGACTGCAGTAGAGAGTAGGAAATGGAGCAGTCTGCCTGGCTGGTGATGGAAAGAGCCCTTTCTCTGAGCAGGTAGCGATCTACAGCATGTGCTGCAATTCACATATGCCCTGCAAGGGGTGCAGTAGGGAGGGAAGAGTTGTATGGAGTCTCAGTAATTACAGCAGAAGTGTTTTTTCAAGTCATTCAGATTGTTGTTATTTTTTATTAAAAGGTTCACTAATTATCCTGGTTTATAGCTTAGCTTTTTGTTCTGTTTAAAACCTTTTCAGTTGTCTTTGGGAATTCAATAGAAAGCCTTAATGAGAAGGTCTAAGCAGATCCACTGCATAGCTCTGGTCCTAAGAGTAGCACAATCCTCAGTACGTTAGTTCATGGAAAAGTACTTTTGCAAATAATTTCAGGAATGTTTTTTGTTTTTTCCTTGTTTTGGTGAAAATTTGTACTCTAACATACTAATTGGGACAAAAATGTTTGAAAAGTTAACTTTGAAAATTCTGTATAAGGTGGCTCTGAGATAACATGATAGAAAGTGATGGGGTTTTTGTTTGTTTGTGGGTCATCTGCTTCTTTGTGGTTGTTTTTAGGAAACTTGAGTTATTAGATTATTTTAGAAGGATGGGAGTATTTGAGTAGAGTTGCCAATACAATCCAGTTGCTTTGTTATAGTTTATGAAGCAGTTGCAAAAGATTGTGATCATACTGTGAGGTCAATGACTGTTTCTGTGAGACTGTTGAAATGTTGCCATTTCTTACTGTATCCTTTGCTTCCAGTGTTTTATTTTTCTTCCCATCATCCTGGTTCTGACTGTATATGTTTGTCTTACAACTTTTTAGAGAAGGATCCTGTTTACATTGATACAGATGGGAGTGAAAGAAACTTTTGCTTGCCACTTAGAGCAGTTAAACATAAATTTTCCTTCCTTAATTAGCTTGTGTGTCACCAGCTAATGAGAACCTTCTAGCATGCTCGACATTTGCTCATTGCCATGCAAGTAGTGTACTTCAAGAAGTGGTGCCTACATTGAATCTGTCTTTGTCCTGGCATTGTTTCCATGCATTTTCCAGCCAACTTTAATAAATCAGCTTCATTGTGTCTGACTGATTCTTCAACATTTCGGTAAATGTGGCCAAAGTTAAAAGGTTTTTTTGTACTTTTTACAAAAAGTTAGGCTCTTAGGAGTTATTTGTATGGTTCTGTGTCCTCTGACTTAACTGAGGTTGTTTTTCTTCTCCTAACTTCCATTTTTAAAAGCCTGTTTTGATATATGTTCCATCTAGCACACAGTAGAAGCTTTGTTTTGATTTCTTCGATAGTTCACTGAATTTTGTTGTGGCCGAGCTTTAGGCAGGCTTTAAGCAGAAACATAAATTACGGCAGACAATGAAGGGAAATGTAGAAGGAGCTAAAAGTGTTTTGAAGAACAGCTTACGGTGCAGTAGTGAACAAGAGGAGTTTGAGTAGTAAGCTATCCTTTGAAAAGGAATTTTTGTGAGGGAATTAATGAATCAGAAGTATAAAGACATTTCTGTGAAATTCATCTTTGTATCCATTTCCAGTGGTGGGGATGGTACAAATTATGACTCCCAGGTCTGTTCTTCACTTGTAACACAAACGAGCTTTGAAACAAACTATGAAAGCATGGTCATTGACACAACAGAGGTTTTTTACTTTTTTCTCTCTTTAAACAGAAAAAGAAAACACCACCAAAAAAAAAAAAGGCATCTCATTTGGGTTTGCACACTTAACCATTAAGGAAACATGAGCTTTAAGATAGATGATGATAGATTTTGTAGCTGGTCTGTATACACTATGATTGTAGAATCATAACATAGTTTGGGTTGGAAGGCACCTTCAAGGCCATCTAAGTCTAACCCCTCTACCATGGGTGGGTGATACAATTTTACATATGTACAAAAAAAATCTTCTGAAGTTAGCATACTCAGTGCTTACAATAAGGATGAAAATACACCATTGTATAATGTGTTATTTTCTAATTTACATCTGCAGTTGAAGTTTCGAAGTGCAGATTTTCATGCATATAATGATGTGTAGAGTCAGGAATTTCTCTTGAAAGTTATATTTTGACAGAAAAAAATTGGCTTACCATGTTAAAAACACGAGAACTGCATCCTCTTCTGTCAGCTGGATTTCTTAGCCTGATAGTGTCTCTTTCATAAGCTATGGTCTCTATATGACTGGGTAGCCTACATCATGGAAATTGTTTGACTTCAGTCACAGTCAGAAATACCATGTCCAGAACATTGAGCAGAAAGTAGGAGAGAATTCAATGCAAGTTCAGAGTTGCAGATCTCACGTGGCACCATGTCATCCTAGACAGAGCTCAAAACTCAATTATATTCAGTACAGCCAACCAAAATATTTTGATTCAATAATAATGACTGTTTGCTTTCAGTATAACTGGATTATATTTTGTATTCTAGAATAATACAGCATTTTAAAACTCAACTGCAAGTTAGCTGTCTTTGTAGTTGTGTGTGTATTTAACTTCATATCTATTTAATAAGGGGGAGATTGGAAAATATAATAGTAGCATGGGATCTGACACCTTAAAAGTCAAGTCCTCTTCAAATGTTTGGCCCAGTGGGTATTTGGTCAGAGGGTGTGCATATACCATTGCTCTTAGTGAAAACCTTCTTTAGCTTTATACTTAATCCCATTCTGCACAGCAGGCGTTGTAAAAACAGGCAGAACGTAATGATGACACCTTGTTTTTGTTCTGAGTGATGATACTAGCTTTCCACTTGTTCCCCTCAAGCCTTCATATTTGCATTGTTTAACTGCCTGTATGATCAGTGTTACTGTACATTATAATAATTCACTGATCTAGTCTGAGGATAAATTTCTGAAGATTTTAATTTCATCTGATAGAGACACTACTGTAACTGGTAGTGCTTTGTTTGATGAACAAGAAGGGAGCGAAGCCATGGATTCAGCAGTAACATTCCTACCCTGAACAAATATTTGTGGAGTAGGTGCTAAATTCTGAGCTTCTGTACCACATGCTGTATTAATTTATTCATTATGTTCTTTACAACATATGATTGGTTTCCATTTTATTTCAGTATTTCCCTTCCAAACTTGTAAGCGGCTGAATTTTTCAAATGTTTAAGGGAGATTGTTCATAATTAGCATAGGAAGCATGCTTCTTTTTTTTCCCCTTCTGTGAGCTTTCATCTTCCTTAATCTTGCCTTATTCTAAGATGTATTTTCCACATTCTGGATGTTTCTGTTGTACCCTATGCACCACACACCCATGCTTTTCTTAGGAGGGAAGAGTTAATGTCAGTTGTAAAGCACATAAAAGCCTGTCACATCAGAATTATAACATGGAGGAAAAATACTATACTGACTGTACAGTAGATATGCAAGGGATAGTGAAATGTGTAGAGACATCCTCTTAAAAAGAATGTTAACAGTAAACTGGAAGATTTTAATTCATGTGGATTGAACATTTGGAAATGTCAGTGGAAGAAAATCCCTTAAGCTGAACAGATTTTTACAAATTGAATCAAATGATAAATCTGGAAAATATTTTTCTTGAGTGACTCCACGTGTAATGCATTTAGACATTTGCAAATAACTTAAGTTCAAGTGAACTAAAAATTGCACCATATTCTCGTTGTGGGAGTTACATAGTTTTTTTATGAAATGCAGAGATGTGAAATAGTGAATTCTGTCAGTAAAGAAGGAACAGTGGCATTGTATTGACATTGATTTGTGTCTTTCAGTTTGCTGTTCTGATTTCACAATAACTAATATTTTTAGCACAGTGTTTGCAATTGAAAAGATTCTTCCAGAATCCAAATTGGTTGGAAGATTGAATAAAAGGTTTTTCTATAATTTGGGTGAAAATGAGCTGGTGATATTTATAGTTACTGATGTTATTTTAGACAGTGTTCTTTCTGAGCATAAAATAAGGTGCTTTAGTTGATCTGACAGTGGACTTGCACTAAAATCTTAATGTGTTTCAGTGTGCGGTTACAGCAAGTGACAGCTCATGAGCATGGTGGCATCATGCAAGTAATTTTCCTTTAAAAAGTGACGTTGTTTGAAATTAAAATGAACAACATCATTTCACATAACAAACGCTTTATTCTTTCTACAGGGTTAAAAGTTGAGCTGTTCCTGTGTTTGACCTCAGTCAGCAGTACTGTCACCATCGCTGTGATCACTTGGGCTTGGTTATAGGGTTGAGGAACCAGAGCAATTGCCTGACACTTCAGCCAGTTAAAGGGCTCCCACCAAGCTTGATTAAGTAGCATTGTAATTTGCCAGAATGTACAGGAGTGAAGGGCCGTTCCATAATGCTCACTTGACCCCATGAGTGTCACAGCTACCATGTATGAGAGTATTAAGGCACTGTTGAGTTGATACAGCTATGAAGGGTCATGCTAGACGTTGAACTTCAGGTTCTGCTCTCTATAAACAAATAGCAAACAGCATTCTGATTTTTCCCCAGCTGTTTTGGCACCTAATGCTTTTGTTGAATTTGAGTGATGGATGTGCTTTTAGTATGTTGTCTCTCTTTCTGCCCTTTTAAACCAATAATTGAAACAATGTGCAACACTGGGTTGAAATGTAAAAATCACTTTAAAATTAGAGTTGAGCTGTATTGTAAGTTTTCAGCATATTGCATTTAAAAACATAAGCACAGTTGCTGACAGAAATATTCTCACTTAAAAACAATGCAAAATATTTTTGAGTCATTCACGATGTACTATTCCCATCCTGTACAGTACTAAGACAGATGTTCAATTACTGTCTGAAATTATAAACACTGCCTGTATTTGTGCAATTAGGCCTGGTTTTGTACTCAAGTGTTAGAAATATAGTGCTAATCAGGGTAAACATAACCTGAAATATGAACTGAAAGATGACTCAGGTTTCGTCTACAAACACTGAAAAATACACACAGTGAAATCTAGTGTATAGATGACAGGAACGTCTTCATTCAGGACCACGTATAGTTACTGGCTGAAAAGAGTTTCTTAATAAAAAGTCATTGACAGAATAGCTTTTGGTAGAAATCTTTTTCAGTGCAGGCTCATGCTTACCTTTAAAAGAGCCAATAAATTTTAAAACAACTTGTTTGCTAACTATCAAACTGAAACTGATCTGTGTCTCTGGAATACTGCTGCCAGTGTTTTCATGTATTTAATTTTTGTTATTCCCATACATTTGGGCACTCTCTGAATATATAAAACCTTTAGAAAAGTGCATAAAAATAGTAAAGCTTACTCTATTTAAAAGTGAGGGGAAAAAGCAAGTATTGTTTACAGAAGACTAAGCCTACCTGATATGACCAGACTCTTGTAAATGTTCTGTCTTCTGCCAAAGAAGTATATACGTAAACCAGAATGTGTTTGCACAGCTACCATCTTTTTAAATATTTTCGGATACAGATATTTAATACACTTCCAATCCTCCAAAATTAAATATACTTTTAAATCTTAACTCACTGGGATTTGAAATTTGGCATTATTAGCATTGCGTCTCTGTGGTTCCTTTATTATTAGCAGTTTGAGTAAATTTACAACACTTAAGCAATTTTATTTACAAGTTCACTACTTAGTTGGGTGCATTTACTGTCAAGGTACTCCTCAGTTGTTTTCCAGTTACTTGCTGATGGGTCTGATCTTTTTTATTTAATTAGCCATGAATTAGTTGTAAGTTTGGGACTATACTGACAGAACACACATAAAGACATTGTTTCCTTCACAGTCCAGAGACTGTGAAGGCAGAAATGTTTTTAAATGATGGTGAGTCATAGGGACATTGCCATTTATTTCCAAAAGCATTCATGTACTTCTCCTGTCTGACTAGGTTATATTTAAGAGACCATTAGGTTATATTTAAGAGACCATTATAATGATTTAATTTTCAATTAATTAAAAGAAGAGGAAAAAAAAACTGCAGCTTTTTTTATAGATTTTATAGATATACTTAGATTTGTGTAACTATTTTGTTAGGAAGTCACGATCAAGTAAAGAATTTGCTTAAAATAATGGTATAAACTCATACTAGTGTATGTATTCAAGCTTGCATAATTAAATAGAAATATTAATTTAGTTAAAGTTGTCCAAGTTTAAATAGACAATTTTGTACTATTTAACAGGCATGATATCAGAAGACATGAAAGATTATTGTTCATAGAAAAGCACTATTTCAAAATGCTGTATTAATCTTAGAAAAAAAATAGGAGAACTGCAGGTGAAAGGAATGTGCTGAATCCTGGAGTTATAGTAAGTATAAAAAAAAAAATGTGCGTTATCACAGTTAATTGCCATGTTTCCTCCAAATCAGTTATTGTGGACAACTTCTCCCTTTCTTTATTCAAATAAAAGCTCAAATTCCCCAATGTGTCATTTTAGCACACTCCTTCATTTTTCACTGGTACTGGGGGTCTGCATCTCCCTCTATAACATTTCTGTCTTGTCAGTTTAGATTGTGAAGTGTGCTGTGACCAAGCTTGAAATAGACACAATAGTCTTGTAATGGCACTGTTACTTAGCAAAAGTGGTAAAGAAAACAGATGGTGAAACGCTTTACCTGCTAAATAGAAAAAATGCATGTGCTGTTAAGGGAAGAAAAATGGGGTAAAAAAAAAAAGTAAAATTTAGAGGTGCAACCTAAACTAATGAATTGCAGCAGAGAAAATTGGGAAGGGTGATTCACTTTGATTTTTATCTGTTGTCAATACTGGATGTTCAAGGAGAGAGAGCAGTCCTTGGCTACCCAGACACCATGCAGGCATGTAGTTTGGTGGCATAGGAAAAGGTGATAATATTTCCACTTAGCTGTTCACGCTGACCGTTGAAGCAAGAAGACTCATTGTGTAGGAAAGTATCCTGAGCCATCTCTGAAATTGCAGGACTGTAATACCAGTATGCAGAGAGGTGAGAAAGAGGCTTCTAAGAGAGCAGGAGGAAGGGTTGGAGGTTTGTGGTTTTTTTTGTTTACTTGTTTTCCTGCACCAAGGTGCTGTTCACAGAGGAGGAAGGTTCATCAGTTTTTTCTAAATTTATCTGAGTTGACAGGTCTTTCAGAAGCCTGAAAAACTCCCAAGACCACTGCACATACCCACATTGCCCTTTTAGGCTTTTAAGCTAAGACTGCTGTCTGCAAATGTTACCTGCCTTTGTGTCAGATAATGTAGGAGTCCGTCATTGAAAAACACCAGATTATTCGTTTGTCTGACTTTGCTGACAGGGCAGATGTTATGTATAGAAATGGCTGTGCCACATGGCTAATGAGGATGCCCTTGAACACACTTAAAAGCACAAGCACAGTGGAGATTTCTTTCCAAGAGCAGTGATTTCATCACACCAGACATTATCCTGAAGGCTATGCCTGCATTAACAGGGAGCACGGTAAGCGCAGATCTGTAGGTGAATTACATTGAGGACCCAGTGTGCATAGTATATTTATGTCCCCCTGATACGTATATACATGTCATGGGATTTTGGTTTTGGACTAGTTACAGCCTGGTCCCATGGGTTGAATGTCTGTTAGCAGTATTGAGAGTAACTGCTGGCTTAGTTTGGGTGTGAAAGAAAATCAGTTTACACTCTTGAGATCATTCTACTTTGTGAATCAAAGTGCAGCCAGTGGGGGCAGCTGGGAGTCGGGCTTCACAGCGATCCAAACAAGTGCACTGGTGTGGGCACACGCCTTGACTTTGCAAGTCAGGCAATATGTAAACTGGGAAATTTGGCCTCAACTCACTACCAGAATTATTTTCAAAAAACAGAGTAGATGTAGTTCATACATCTAGAATCAAGCAGAATTACTCTGCTTACAGTACTGGCATGTAGTTAAATAGTGGATGATTGCAGAGTGAGTTTGCTGCATTTGTTCTCGGTGCAGTGCTTGGAGATTATATTCCTAGGACCACACACAGTAAAATGAGTAAAATACTCAAAATCCTTTCACTTTATTTTTTGTATGAGGAAGAACAGTTTGAGTACAGAAAACCTCAGTAGCATATCTCTTTAAAGTCAATAATACCTTGTCTTCTTGTAGATGCCTTTAATTTCTTTTAAACAGGTTCCTTAAAAGGAACCTTCTGTAGAAGCTGCAGGGATCATTAATGTAGATGATAAGGCATACTGAATTCAGAAAAGAGCAAAACAGGGATACAGAGATTTTTAAAGTCATCTAAAATTGAATAGTTTTTGCGTTTGAACAGAAGGAGTACAATTCTAGATGTAGACTGTGTGTGTGAAAAGTATGGAGTACCATTCATTATTCAGAGTTTTTGTTTCCTGACCTTTGGTGCTTCTTAACATATTTTCTATGCCATAGTATGAAAAATCATATTTTAAATTCTAGTAAGGGCTTTTTGATTTATGTCCAGTCTTTTCAATTAATTTTTACTATTGATGTATCCATCATTATGATATCGAAAAGGCATTCAGTAACTTGCATTTAATTTTCTTCCTGAATTTAGGCCACTGAGCATTAGGGACTTGGGGGCTTACAGGACCCTTTCTTTAGTACAGTAATCATTTATTATGAAGCTTTTTGTGCATTAGAATTATGTTCCTTCTGCTGTATAGTTCATTTAGTTTCCGTAGCGTGCAGGTATGTTACTGGCGTTGAAGCATCAGCTGCATGAAGGAATCCTAAAGAGTAAGCCTGATAAGATGATGCCGTGAAGGAATCGTGTCTTTTTCTCATAGGTGTGATGGTGACAGAGTTGGTGGTGGTAGTAGCAGTATTAGTAAGAATAATTATGACTCTCCTTGCTGGTTTACAGTGTTGTTAACTTCTGCTGATACCTTTAAGGTTTAATGTGATATTCAAAATACTGTAGTAACTTTTAGTCATGTACCCAAATTTTATTTTTACAAGACTAATTTTAGGTACACAGATGAAGAAATTTGACTAATTTCTTTGTGCTTCCACTTCTGCATCTCTAAATCAGAGATAAAATGTATATTCACTTTGAGAAGGACTTCTAAATAAGATAATAGCTTGCATTACCAGAGAGTCTGTTATTCAGGATATACTTTACATTGTGACAGTGTTTGGGGACATGCTATAGAATTTATTTGACAGAAATAAAAGTTGTGACACTTGATCACTGGTCACATGAAGTAAAGTTTACATGAGTGTCTCAGTAGGTGTTACATAAGTGTGAACTTAAGGACAGTTGATGTGTATTCACCTTGTGGTTTATTATTGTAAGGATTTCTTAATGAAGCTTAATTTCTTACAGGAGGTGCTGAAACAGCTACAAGGAAGTATTGAAGATGAGGCAATGGCATCTTCTGGACAAATTGACTTACTAGAACGACTTAAAGGTAAATCTACAATTATGTTTTAAATAGGGTCATTTGCTTCTTAATTGCTTTTTCTTTGGGGTAAAATTTTCAAACCCAAATGCACCTTCTTTCCGCTGCTGACTTTAGCAGTTAGGCATACTCTCAGTGCACAGTTGTTTTTGTTTTGGCTAAGCATTTTAAAGACACATTTTCAAAAGGGAGCATGTTTCTAAGTTGCTTTTGTGCTTTTGCTACTGTTACTGTAGGACTTCATATGAATTGCATTTGATGCAACTTCCACTTCATACAGTATTTCAGAAAAAGTAGATGTAATTTTTAAAATTAATGATGGATTAGTTCCATGATTTTTCCAAATCTGCTTGCATGCCCTACCCTCTCTGTGTCACATTACTGGAATTGTATCTGCCATGCTGAAAACTGATAACTCCTTCCCTAGACCATGTGGTGGAATGTGCACCATCCCATATAATTCTTGCAGAGCAAGTACAAATCAGTAACTTTCAATATATATCCATTATCTTTACTACTGAACCAGAAATATTGTAGAGGGTGTCTACATTTAAGGGCCTGGTGGTGACATGTCATCATCTACATGACAGTGAAGCATGTACAAGATAGCCAAGGAAGAGGCTGTAAGTGTGCCATGAGCAATTCCAACGGCATTTATGCAAAACTTGGCCCATTTCTTAAGTCTTCTGGGAAGGAGGCAGGCAAACTAGTGTGGGGACACTGTTCTGATGAGCAGGACTGCAGTAGTTTTGCCATCTGCTCAGTGGACAAGTATTCTCTAAGTATTCTCTATCAAGATCGGGGTTGGTTCACATTATGTTATTTTGTGAATGCCAATGCAAAATGTTTAAACTGTTTCCATCAAAAAACACACATTTGTTCATGAGATACGAAATCAAGATTGAATAATCTCCTTAATGTGCTGATGAACTTCAGCTCTGAAACCGTTTGCTCTTTATTTTCCAGAATTGAACTTGGAAAGTACCAGCTTCCCTGGAGTAAAGTTAAGGCCAAAGGTGTCCGCGCGTTCATATGGGAGCCGGGAAGGGTCTGTGTCAAGCCGTTCAGGAGAGTGCAGTCCTGTTCCCATGGGATCATTTCCAAGAAGAGGATTTATGAATGGAAGCAGGGAAAGCACTGGTTATTTAGAAGAGCTGGAAAAAGAGAGGTAAATTTCTTCATTTATTTATCCAGTGTACATTGACGACTTCTGATTTTACTTTGAAAGTTTACTGGCACGCTTAATATTTAGCTGTCATGAGTATGATTTTTGCTGTTAAGGTATATTTACCTTAACAGGTAAGGATGCCAGGACTCTGCATTATATTTAAATACACAAAACAAAAAATATCTTAAAACACCTAGTACACTTTCTACTGCTTCTTCATATTTGCATTTCATTGTTACTGTTTGTTGGAGGTTATTGTGTTTTGATCAGCAGATTGTCAGCACTTTAAATATTTTGAGAGAGAGAGCAGGGCATCCCAAACACCTCTGTATCTCTTAAACATTACTGATAAGTGTTGAAGCTGTAACAAGGTGATGGTGCAATCTTTCTATTTTTTTTGTAAATGGTTATAGCTACCAGCTACTGAGCTGGTTGATCAGTTATTTACTATTAGTAGATATTTGCCTACTGATTCTTATAACTTAAAAATTATCAGCTAAACGAAAATACTTAATCTTCAGGATGTAATTCCTGTGTGATGTTTTGCATGTTAGCAAAACCATGGAGTCTCTTTTCTTGGAAGGCCGTATTACCCACTTAATTTGAAGAAGGTCCTGAGCATAATGCAGAGTTGTAGTATGTGATTATAAGACAGGGTTTTCTAAAGATTTGGTCATTGAAAGAGACTTAATGGATAGGATGTCAGGCTGTGGCGCTGCAAAACAAAATAAACAGCAACACTATATTTATGCCTAGTAATTTTAACAAGCCAAAGAACACCATTTGGAACCATAATATAAAAGTTTGGTGGGTAATAAGTGGTTTGTGGGGCAGCATCCTAACAACTCTTAGCGGCCTTTCCTGGTGTTGAGTAAAACTTTTGCAATCAAGAGCTGAAAGAAGTATACTTTCCCTATAAGGTACTATTTTGAAGGCCCTCTCTGTTGGTCCTATTAGTAAAATGAAAGTAACTTCCCATGGATCCATACTGAGCCTCTGTAGCGGCCCCTGTCTTTTTTCATTTTTTTCCAGTTACTCAGGATCACTGATCATGGAATCAGTAAGGTTGAAAAAAACCTCCAAGATCATCTGGTTCAACCATCCCCCCACCAACAATATCACCCACTAAACCATGTCCCTTTTAATATCCAACCTTTCCTTGAATACCCCCAGAGATGGTGACTCCACCACCTCCCTGGGCAACCTGTTCCAGTGCCTGACTGCTCTTTCTGAGAATAAATTTCTCCTGATTTCCAACCCGAACCTCCTTTCCTCTCAAAATTATAGATTCTTGAAGAGCTGGATAGGAATATTTCGGAATCTCTTCCCACTCTTAAAGGATCGAATGTCTGCCATTTGAACTTGGGGCTGTTCCCGCTTCCATTTTTCTGTTGAAATGATCTTCCATTCTCATGCATAGAGTATTGATAAAAGAGCCCTCCACGTGTAGTATTTGACAGGGACAGGGCACCTTACTCTTACCCAGAATAAGAACCTAGCAGTAGTCTTTGATGTCCATCCTAACAAAATACTGTACCTGCTTTTATTCTTACCAATGTTGGTTTTTACCATGCGGTACTGAAATCATTAAGTGTAGCTGAGGCTTTCCATTATAATTCAAGTGAACTTCATGTCACTCAGAACGAGAATGGTTAATTTAGAGTAACTGGATTTCTTCAGTTTGGTTAGTGCATCTGGTTTATGATCTGTGATCCTTTCCCACTGTTGTGAATTCTGAGGTGATAATTTGGATGTTTTGCTCATCAATAAAGAGAGCTGAGGCAGTGAACTGGTCTATTTTTAAAATAATGCTGGAAAAAATGGAGAGGGTTATTTTAATTTCATATGACTTCAGACAGTGTTACCCTCATAGCTAAGGGGGTGAAGATTAGTGCTGCTGAGAAGATGATCTGTGGCATGACCAGATAACATCTGGCTTCATTATTAATGAAATGGTGGATAACCAAAACTGTCCTATTCTTTTGGCTGTTCCAAGGGACATGTAGGAATGCTTAGGGCATTGGCATGGGCCCTAGGTAGCCAGAAGAATCAGAACTTGGGGTAAAGGACACAAGACTATACGTCGTGAATCACTACAAATTCTGAAATGAAATTAACTAGTTTTTCTATGCTTTGTGTCAGAATTTGTTTGGTATACTTACTAAGTTTCTGTGTTTCTAAACATATGTTTCTGCATAGATTATTTGCTAGTAGAACTTCTTTTGCATTTAAACAGGCCTTTGAAGAACTCATGGAACTTGACAAACCTTAAAATACTAAGACAATTTAAAAAGAAACCTAAGATTTTTTGGAAACCTGCAACACAACATTTCCACTCAGTATTTTAATACACTGGAAAAATACATACTGCGTTTGGGCAAGGACCAACTTAAGTATTAACTGAGTGTGAACTTGGCAAAATCATGGGATGTTTATTAATTAAAAAGAAAATCACTAGATGTTTATAAATATAAACAAGTAAGAAACAATAAAAAATTGCTAAAATTTTTGTATTGAAAATTTTATTTAGCTTGGCCAAAAATGATCATCTGAGAGGGAGAAAATTAACCAGTTGGTAAGATTAAATTGTTTCTGTGTTTCTCATTTGCTGAGTTCTCTTCTAGTTTTAAAGTCAAAAAGAAAAAAGTAGGTAATATATTTATTTTTAGTTTACCAGTTCAGAATACACTACTTAATAAATATCTCCTGCTTTCGCTCTCACTGTTTTCAGGTGTATTTGGTAAGAAACTGTCTCAACAAAACTTTCCAGAGTATACTGCAGGTTACGTTTTATAAACTTCAGGTTACTTTCTTATTTGATTTGCCTTTTACAATTTAAATATTCTCACTCTTGTAAGCTCTGTGACTTATCACTAGAGCAGGTAGTCCTGTGTTGAATTTTGTATGAAAATACATATATTCCTTGTTTGTTCTTTCTGGTTTATTCCAGTCTTTTTTTACTTCTAATGTTGATATTAAGCATTTTCTCTTGTCTCATGGCTTCTGTCTCCCTGTATCTCTTACCTCCTCGTGGCTGACTGTATGACTTACATATGTCTTCACAATATCTTCAAGTTAGTGTTTGGTTTTCAAGATTTTGTTGTTTTATTGCCTGCCAGTGGAAGTAAAACTATTATTTATAGTTACGTAATGCAAGTAGAATAGCATAATATTTTGTTACCCTTTGCTGTTTTAGCCTTTCAATAGTGACATGATTATCCAGAAAAGATTTCCTAAAGAGGGAACTGCTTTTCTGCAATCGTGCATTCATTGTTTCATTTGTTGCTCAGAACTTCAGAAAAAAACGCATCACAAAAGTTTTTCTAAATACTTCCTCATTAGAAAAGCTGTTCACATTGGAAACTTTCTGTTAACTCATTAAAAACACTGTCATGTTCCAAAAGCTTACATTTGCCTTTGCTGCATTCTCACTGAAGTTGATGGTGTATGACAGAGGACAGAATATTCTCTGTTACTGTGGAAGTGCTGATATAAGCAATTTTGGGGTGTACAAAGATGGAATAACCGTGCTGGGATTTTCCGTCAATTTTTTTTCCATGATCAGTAACAGTTCTTCCACCTTAAACACTCTTCTAACCTAGGAAGTTCCAAAAGGCTGCAAAAGCAGCTTTATTCTGGTTGGTGTATTTATTATCTGATAGTAATGTAAGTGTGGGGAGCAGCTTATCATACACATCTACAATGACTTGCTGCTTATTTTCAAGGAAATTGAAGAGCAACCTACCATGATTGTACGAACTCCCTTCAGGCTTTGGACTGACAGACCTTAAAGACATTGGTAAAATCTGAATTCTACTGGAGCAGTAATACCAAAGTAGTAAGCCCAAATAGAGCATTGCACAGAAGCAAAAATGACACTATCAAATTAAGGGGGACACCCCCAGGATATGCATTATGTTGTTTGTGGAGCACTGATGGTTCCTAAGTTCTTTTCTTGCTTCTAGCATCTGTTAGGCATGTCAAAACAGATTGAATGACACAGTATCTCATTCACGAGGTGAATACCCTACATTTTGCAAGAGAAACCTAATTGCATGTTCACTTAGCTGAAAGTAATCCCTCCTATTTCTACTACCAATTCCTTGACACCCAGAGGGAGAATTAGTCGGTCCTGTCATATTTGCAGTCTTTGTATGGTTTTAACCAGCAGTAGATGAGAATAATATGATTAGTACTGTTAGAAAACACATTTAGAAGTAAAAATACTTTTTATGAGAATTGCATTAATTATACTTTTGCAAAATTGATTTCACAAATTGGACGCAACCAGTGCTTGGACACCTAACAGTGCATTTTCACCAGGGTGGAAAGACGGGAAGCCATGAAGAATGCAGGCGTGCACAGAGATCAGGCAGGCAGGTTATGTGTTAGAGGATAGTTGGGAGGCCAACAGAATGACTTTCTGTCACAGGCTTTTCTAGAGCACAGTGTATTCACATTTCATTCTGTCTGTCTTAGGGAATTCCAGCCCAGGTACATCCTTGCTTTGGGTATGGAGTATTAAAGTAATCAAAAATAGTTTGAAATGTTTTATTGAAGGAACTAAGTCATCAAGTCCTTCAAAATACGTGGTTTTAATTTCTTCTACTTGAAGTTCTTTCATGTGGAACTTCAACACAGGTTGTGACTGGGATGCATTAACAAAGTAGTCAGGGGAAAACTTTATTGTATGCTGTTATTGTTCCTTAAAAACTTAGAGTAATTATCTGTAACGGTTTCTTGTATTTTGTAACACAAAGATTCATGTGGCTGTTGCTTGGGAAAACCACAACCTGAGATTAGAGACAGACAGATGCAAAAGTCAAGGGATAGGAAGTAGTACTGGGCAATTTTCTTTGCTTCTTTCTGTCCTCTGGCTTAGTGTTTGAGTTCAGTCTTCAGCTTTATCTGTCCATCTTTTTTTATGAATACTATGCACGTTTCATTTTTAAAAATATTCTGTGATTTCTATGTTTACCTCATCTGTAATCTGATAAAATTTTTTGCATTTCTTTAAATGTTAATGAGCAATATTAAAATGCTGGAAGGAAGAACACTTGCAGAAAGCATTTATAAGAAACTAATACACTTTTTGAAAAAAATGTAGCTTGCCTGTATACTTGTACTATTCAGATTTTATCTGAAAACCTTAATTTTGAAAAATGTGATGAAAATAAAAAATATGTAACCATACTGATAAATTTTGCAACTACATAAATGTAGTTTATGAAGGATTCATAAAATAGTAGTTACAATGTTTAATAGATTTTTTTGGTAGTCTGAATGTAGTCAAATTCATACCGTTCTCTATATGAGAATATTCAGATCTACAGTAGGTTTGATACCCATTTAAAATGTTATAGACAGGATACATCTGCAGTGGTTTATCACATTTGATGGTAAATACTCTCTTCAAGTATTTTTAGTAATCATACAAGTAACTTGATTTTGTATGCTTTGTCTTGTTTTTGTATGGGTGACAGTTTAATGAGGAGACGCTACAAAAGGAGAAAAGATAAATGAATTTCAAAACAAGATTCTGAGACATATACAATTCTGTAATTTCCAGGCCTTTTCATAAGTAGCAACGGTAGTTCAGTGTGTCATACAAAACTTACCGTCTGAAAGAATCATAGGATGTTTCAGGTTGGAAGGGACCTTAAAGATCACCCAGTTCCAATCCCCCTGCCCTGCACGGGGATGCCACCCACTAGATCAGGTTGTTGAAAGCCCCATCCAGCCTGGCCTTGAACACTTTCAGGGATGGGGCATCCACAGCTTTTCTGTGGACAACCTGTGCCAGTGCCTCACCACCCTCAGAGTGAAGAATTTCTTTCTAACATCTAATCTAAATCTCCCCTCTTTTAGTTTAAAACCATTCCCCCTTGTACTATCACTACACCCCCTGACAAAGAGTCCCTCCCCAGCTTTCCTGTAGGCTCCCTTTAGGCGCTGTATGGCCTCTGTAAGGTCTCCCTGGAGCTTTCTCTTCTCCAGGCTGAACAAACCCAACTCTCTTATCCTGTCTTCATAAAAGAGGTACACCAGTCCTCTAATCATCTTCTTGGCTCTCCTCTGGACTTCTCCTCTGGACTCACTCTAAAAGGTCCCTTCCCTTCTTATGCTGGGGGCCCCAGAGCTGAACACAGTGCTCTAGGTCGGGTCTCACAAGAGCAGAGCAAAGGGGGAGAATCGCCTTTGACCTGTTGGTCACACTTTTCATGTAGCCTAGGTTATTGTTGGCTTTCCGGGCTGCAAATTCACATTGCCAGCTCGTTCAGTTTTTCATCGACCAGTACGCCCAACTTCTTTACTTGAGGGCTGCTCTCAATCCATTTGTCCCCCAGCCTTTACCTGCAGAATCACAGAACTACAGTATCATTGAACAGCTTGGGGTGGAAGATCTAGTTCCAACTCCCCTGTCATGAACACCTCCTGGGATGGGATCCTGGGATAGGGCATCCACAACTTCTTTTCTCTAGGTATTTGGTTGGGATTGCCCTGGTCCAGGTGCAGGACCTTGCACTTGGCCTTGTTGAACCTCATGAGGTTTGCATGGGCCCACCTCTCAGCTTGTCCAGGTCCCTCTGAATGACATCACCTCCAGCATGTTGACCGTACCACACAACTTGGTATTATCAGCAAACTTGCACTCAATCCCGCTGTCCATGTCACTGACAAAGATGTTAAACAGTGCCAGTCCCAATACTGATTCCTGAGGAGCACAGCTTGTTACTGATCTCCACCTGGACATTGAGCCATTGATTGCAGCTCTTTGAGTGCAACCATCCAGCCAATTCCTTACCCACCGAGTGGCCCATTGATCACATCCATGTTTCTCCAATTTAGAGACAAGGGTATCATGGGAGACAGCATCAAATGCTTTGGACATGTCCAGGTAGATGATGTCAGTTGCCTTTCCCCTATCCACCAATGCTGTAACCCCATCAGAGAAGGCCTCCAAATCTTGTCAGGCACAAGCTACCCTTAGTGAAGCCATGTTGGCCATCACCAGTCACTTCCTTATTTTCTGTGTGCCTTAGCACAGTTTCTAGGAGAATCTGCTCCATGATCTTGCCAGGCACAGAGGTGAGAGTGACTGGCCTGTAGTTCCTTGGGGCTTCCTTTTTTTTCCTTTTTAAAAATGTGAGTTATGTTTCCCCTCCTCCCCTATTCAGCCATTACTTCTCAAACGTGGTGGACAGTGGCTTAGCAACTTCATCTGCTAGTTCCCTCAGGACCTGCAGATGCATCTCATCAGGTCCCATGGACTATTGCTCTTTGTTAGTGAGAACGAGGTGCAGCACCGCATCTCTGCTTGTTGTCTCCTCTCTCACTTGGAGAAGGAAGTCATCATCGGTGCATTCCAGGAACCTCCTGGATTGCCTGTGGCCCGCTGTGCTGTCCCTCCAACAGATACTGGGGTGGTTGAAGTCCCCCATGAGGATCAGGGCTCATGAATGTGAGGCAGTTGCTGTCTGTCTGTAGGGGGCCACAGAAGCAGGATGAAAGTTAGCATATGACTAATAACTGTGCTTTAGTTATCACTAAATGCTTCTCAACTGTAGATTTCGTACTGGTTTTATAGAGAAATTTAGGTATCTTTTCTTTTATAGATGTGGGTCTGATACACAAGAAGTTACAGTGACTCACTTAAGATAGCATAGTAGATAGTTTGTTCAGCTGAGGCAAGGGAACAGAACCCATGTTATCAGTCGTCTTGTTAGTGCCATCTTCCTCAACCTTGTTTCTAAATAGATCTTTTATATTGGTATCAATGCTCATTTCTGTACTCATATTTGGAGATGAGGTCTTAATAGTGAGACATTTCCTGCTTCTGTTTTCAACAGATCTCTTTTGCTTGCGGAACTGGAGAAGGAAGAGAAAGAAAAGGACTGGTATTACGCCCAGCTTCAGAACCTTACTAAAAGGATTGATAGTCTCCCCCTTACTGAAAATGTAAGTAACTTTTCCATGCTTTTTCATGTATCTGGTGCTACAATCTCTGTTTAGATGCTGTGTATGTCTTACAAATTTGGTGACTTCCTCTACCATTATTTTAACTTAAAACATTTTTATTCACTGTGTAAAGCTAACTTAGTCTCAGTGATACATTTTTCATATATGAATCTTAACGTATAAAATCATACCTATCAGTAGGAATGCCAGCGCTGGAAAGGAACACTGAGAAGTTATTATGACAAATAAATTACGTGTCAGTAAGCTCCTTCTTTACCTATATCCCCCAAAGGTCTTTTTCTTTTTGTTTCTGTTATTTAATGGATTCTTTCAGTTTTGAGAGCAGTATGAGTCTAAGAGACAATTTACATAAGAGCTCTTCTTTCAAAACAGTGAGTGAAGTGATGCTATACTGTACAGTTGCTCCAAGCTTTTACTTTTATATCTCCCAGCTGTTCACAGTCAAGTCACCATTACCTAGGATAATGAAGATCTCTGGTCTCCAAGAATAATACAGGTTTTTCTGTTGTCAGACCTCAGTAGCTTGGATGTATTTGCAGTACATTCCTTTGTACATACAGTTTTGGGAAGATCTGCTTGCCCATCTTTACAATCAAACCTGCTTAGGCATTAGTCCATGTCCTGGAAATGGAAATAGAATGTGGAAACACTTCATTGATTGGGGTGAAGCAGCTGGACTTCAGCATATCTAACAGTGAGTCATAGCCAAGCTGATCAGAAAATTGGAAGCAAGAGGAGAAAGTCTGAAATAGGTCTTGAGGTACTGCAGTCCTTTTGCAAAGGCCCTGTCAGCTGTGTCTGTCTCACTCTAAATGTATTGTAGGTTTTAAGATTTATGTCTCCTCAGTTTCACAGATAATCAATTAACTTAGTTTTTCTTATTATAATACCTTACCTAATATCTACACTAAAACCCTTCTGTGATAATTTAGTACTACTAATTGCATCCACAGTGGAGTGGAAGACCCCGTTCTTTTTAGTAACATTTTACGTATTTGTAGATGATTCTGTCTGGTGTTGACTCTCTTAATGAACCTTGTTGAAACCTTCTGTGAGAGCTGCCCTTGGACACTAACCTGTTTGCGAGCTGAATGATTGGCTAAAAAGTGTAGTGTAGCCTCCTAGGAAAAGATACATCAGTCCTACTTGAATTTTCTAAGAATAACTAAAGTTTTAAACTTCAGAAAACTTTCCTCATGTTCTCAGATTTCTGCCTAAGTGTAGCCCACGTCTTTGTCTTACACACTGAAAAGCACAGCCTTCTCATTTCTGTGCAGCTGAATTCTGTGCAGCTGTGCAGCCAGTTCTACTACTTCTATGCAGTAGTAGAACTGGCTCTAGGGCTGTGTCTATCTTTACATTTCTTTCCATATGTCAGTAGCTGAAGGCTTCCTTCTGACATTCTTTTAAGATCATTTCCCAGAACAGAAAGGGTTTATGAATTCTGCCTTGATAAGATTTTTGCATATTACTGGTGAAACAAAGCTACTAGACTGTACGGGCTTTGATTTGTTCCTTTTTCCACACCATTAGAGCAAAGATGCAAAAGTCATTTCTGTCTTCTCTTGATGATTATCAATACCATGGTGCAATGGCTATGTAAAAATGCCTTCTAGTTTGTTTTTCACATCCATACAGTCATTACTTTGATTTGTCCTCTATTTTGCTACTACTTTTCTGTTGCAAAACAGAGGTAAGTCTTCACAAATGAAGTACAGATGCAATACTTGCTCGTGACCTCTCTGCTTTTGAAAGAGTTTATGCTGTACTATTCACAAAGGTAGTTGTCACTGATCTTTAAATGAAAGCACTTCTAATCTTCTATACCATTTTTTCATTTTACTTGCCACTCCCATATAGCTATAGCTATAGCTCCCGTATTTAAACTACTGACCTGACAAGAAGCTCAATAAACTTACATTCATCTGATAAGAACAGCGAGATAGGAATGTGATGATATGCATTGAAAGATGGTACTAATTCAGTTTTTGAGCAAACATGTTTACTGAACCTGTTTCCATTTTCCACATGCATGAATGAATATATGACCTGTGTGCATGTGAAAAATAGTTAAACTTTTAGCTGAAATAATCGCATTGTTAGGCCTAGAGAAGATGACGCCTAGGAGGGATCTAATTATGTCTTCTAATACTTAAAAGGTAGCTATGGAGAAGAGAGATGTACTCCTCACAAGGATGTGTCGTGACACAACAAGAGGGCACAAGTTATTTCAGGGAAAATTGTGTGTGTAGGTAACAAAGAAAATGTTTGTTGTGAGGACCATTGAACGTTAGAATTGGTTTCCTAGAGAAGTGGTGAAATTCGCCCTGATGGAAATACCCAAAACTTGGCTTGACTTAGGCCTGGATACCTTAATCTAAGACCTTGCTGACCAGGTAATCTCCAGAAGTCCCTGCCATCCTTTTCTGTGTTTGTCATCTTTTAAAATAAAGCCTGAGGGACTAGCACTTAATTGACTTTCCTGCTATTTTTTTCTATTAGTTTTACAGACTTGTTTTAAATCTACTTTAAAATCATAAATTGGTTTTGCTTGTGCCTTGAAAAACATATAATTGGAGTGCCTGTGTTGTTATGAATTGAACATCTGCCTTTTTCACAGGATAATTAAAAATAGGGTAGATAGCAGAAGCATGAATACCATCACTTGTTTGCAGCTGTTTGATACCTCTAAATATTTTTGAAAATACTGATTCAAATGGTACGCGTAACATTTTGTTGGTACGCTGAAGTACATTAGTAGCCAAATATTCCAGGCTTGTAATGAATGATAATGTCTTAGTGTTTCTATATTGTATTTAGTCATTTGGCAAAACTTGCAGGTAGCCTGTTAGTTGAAATATACTGCGTGCTCTTGTTTTTAATAACAGTCATATTTTAGGGATCTATTATTTTGGTTTTTGTTTATGAATTTTGCTGTCAAAAGTAATTGTTCTATTTTTTCAATGAAATACTACATATACGTAAGTGAGGTATATGATGTAAATGATGTTTGATGTATTAAAATGTCTTTTCTCTCCTTCAATTTCAGTTCTCCTTGCAAACAGACATGACCAGAAGGCAGCTGGAGTATGAGGCAAGACAAATCAGAGCTGCAATGGAAGAACAACTGGGAACTTGTCAGGACATGGAGAAACGAGCACAGGTATAGTTCTTTCTTTATGAGAGAATGAAAGAAGTTTTCCTGTGATTTTATTAAATTATTGGTAGTTGTGTCTTTAAAATGTGTGTGAACAAAGTGATACCACACCGTATTTAGTTAGCCTTTTAAATACAAAAATAGGAACCAGAACTTAAAAAATAGCTACTCAACAAGCAACACCCTCTTCTGCCTGTTTGGAAGAAGACTTGTGAGTTAGACAGAAGTAGACTTATATTTTCTTCAGAAAAAAAATTATGATGATTTGCTTTTAATTTATTATTTTAGCTTCACACAAGCATGTTATTCAGCTACTTTGTTTTGCTTCTATAGTGCTGTGATTTTTGTGTTTTTTAAGGTTAGAATAAAATCCATCTAGGATTTGGTAAGTTTCCTTAACCAGAAACCTAAAATGAGCATGTGATGTATAAGTAAAATGCAATTCACATGTATGCCTGTAAGTTGTTTGCTCTGACCAAGGGTTGTTTTGCATTCATGATGAATACATGTACAATTCTGTATGCAAATCATGTTACACACATTTGGAAGTATAACTCTGAATGTAATCGTATGGAACCTGTAAACAGAATAATCAGTTGCTCACTAATTATAAAAACTATTCTCCCACAGTAGTGGAGTGACAATTTGAAATATTTATTACCGTTTATTTCCACAGGTGTTAAATAATCAGTCTGGTAAAACATCGGTCAGTATTTTCTGAAATTCGTTCCTAGACATACAGAAGCAGCAGTAATCAAATGGCATGGTTTATCAAAATAAAAGCAGTATTATGACAAAGCAATATCAACACAAAGTACTGAGACAATATATGGAGCTTAGACCCCTTTTTCTTTTATAATATTGACTCATGTTTGACTTCTTACTATGAATGTCTAGTAAGATACGCAGTAATATGAACATTCTCTTGAAATGTTTTGCCTTCTGCTTATCGTCTTCATTGAAGTACCGATAAATATCCTCAGATACTTTATTTTATGCTGACATAAGAAAAAAGTATAATTTGTCCTCATTCTGTGATATAATACAGACTTCAGGCTCATTTCAGATTCATTGTTGAAGAAATCAGTTTGGTTGCTTCTAGTTCTTTGACCATGTACTTCTGTTTTTGCGTGTTGATCTTTAGATTGTAAACCCTATGTGCCAAGAAATGTGGTTGCTTTCTGGGGGGGCTTGTACAGTGTTTGGTATAAAGCACACCCATGGTTGATGGAGCTCCTCACGTCCCCCGTAATGCAGATAATCAATCAACAGAAAGAAGAAAGGTCTGATGTTTAAATCTCTTGACTAAAATTTGGGAGATAAAGATTCAATTCTTATCCCAGTGATGTTAGACAAATCATGTGATCTTTAAGGTTTTTTTCATCTGCAGAAAAATATTTCCCCATGTTTAGATGGGTATGTACGCATATTCAGATTCTCTTGATGCCCTTTATAGAATAAATTGCTTTATACACAGAAATTCAATTTGGGGGAAATTCAAGTCATTCTTAGAGAATGGACATGTTCTGTTAGTCATATATCACTTCACTAATGTACAGCTATTTATAGTAATACATTTTTATTATCTTTATAGTACTAAGAATTCACTGTGAGGGAGCGAAGGGGAGTGAATTATATTTGTCTCATGTTCTACTAAAGCTTGTGTGTGCTGCTTTCGAATTTATTGGTCTTATTTCTGACACTTTGCTTTGCACAATTCAAATCAAGTTTTTAGTTTGCTGTTTATAGCTTTGAATCTCTACTAAATGTTGATACACATGATATTCTTCCCACAGCTTATGATGCATGTTCCATGAATTCATTCCGATTTGCCATTATATTCTGTATTTCTAAGATTTCTAGATTACATCATGTGTCTATTCCATGTGTATATTTTGGTAAAAATGCCTTTTTTTAAAGTTCACCTTATTTCCGTTTTCTAGGCTATAAAGTTGTTAAATAAGGTTGGTTATAATGCTGATCCTTGTCCACTAAATGAACAAAGCCTTTTCTTTTTTAGTATAACATTGAAGATGTTATTCAGGTAAAAACATGAGGATTGTATTTATCTATAATACAAAAAATAATAATAATAATTCAGTTTTCTGTTCATATCCTGATGTTACTGGGCTATTTATTCCCTGCCCACTTTTAAAGTCAAATCAAGCCTTAGTTATTATCAAGCTCACACAGGGATCTTCTACTTTATTAATTTACTGTTTCTGTATAGAATCACAGTGCATCCTATGCTTCACAGTACAGCTTATTTGAAGTATATTTATCCTGTAAAGTTTTTCTCAGTATTCAATTTACAAAGCACAGAATGATTGCAGTGGGAAATGAATAGTGATATCTTTATAAAAGACTCGCATTGATTCAGAAATGTGTATAGAATCCCAGACGAACCAAAGTAGTAGTACGTAGCTTTCTTTATTCTTGTCTTGTAAACTCTTAGAGATTTGTAGAAGCAGAAAATACCCAGAGGCTGTGCATAGGCAAAAGTCACAAATCATCGTAAAAACTGAATATGATGGAAGTCATTCAGGACTTTATACTTCTAACACACTCAGTCAATATACATCTCTCTCTCATATTTCTGTATGGCAAGTAGAGTTCTAACATTGGACACGTAAGAGAAATAATTTGCTAAAAATCTGGACAGAATGTTAATTTCAGAAATGGGAAAATTGTTAGAGTATACTGAGACTTTTTTCTATGCCTGACTGTGCACTGTGTGACAACCTGTTATTATATCCAAGTTATTGTCAGATTTATTAGAAACCCAACTCCCCACTGTTTTCGATGTTTGCAGTCATGCCTGTGTTTTATTGTGAAGAACATTTGAATTAAATATGAATTAAGTAGTTCTGTTAGTAGAAGCTGTTGTAATAGTCACATGTATTTGAAATGAACTCTTCATATTGTCATTATATGCAATAAATAAAAGGAGTTTTTGAACAAAAACAAGCGTGAAAATGTACTCATTTCAGGTGAGGGTGGCAAGAATTCAACAAATAGAGAAGGATATTCTTCGTATTCGACAGCTCCTGCAATCCCAAGCAGCTGAAGCAGAGGTTAGTGAGCGTTTACTTGCTTTTTTTGATTGTGGTATATATCTAATTAAAAAGTCAAATAATTTCAGTAAGCTCGTAGGCAGGATTATTTGCATCAACTAGTGATGTCACAGTTAATGAACTAGTCGATATACGTAGGCTTTTACTTGTTCTCTTACCAGTTAACTGATGGTGAAAATACTTGAATTACTCTTTGTTATTATTGAACTTAAGTCACTAATGATAAGTCAGTTAAAAGTTCAACCAGCAAGTTCGGTTAAAAGGTAAAAGTGCAATGTATTATGAAGGCTGTGTCTTGGTTTCAGCAAATAACAATCAGTTGTACATGCCTTACCAAATAAAATTTCTAATAAGCAGCTTCATGGTTTGCTTATCCCATGAGAGACAGAAGAAAAAAACTGATGAATACAGCCTCAGTCAGACTTCTTAAAAGGCATATTTTTAGCATATAAGTATTGGATTCTATATTAAGAAGTACAAAATAATATTTCCTGTAAATGACAAAGTCCATAGTAGTAATTACCATTAGCAAAAACAGCTTTCACAGTGGAAATTCGCTTAAAAGTTCAACTCAATTTCTTTTACTGGTGAATTAACTATAAATTTTATCTTAGATGTGAATATTTTAGGTTTTATCTTCACTCAAAATAACTCCAGTGAGAGTGCAGAACAACATTTGAATTCTTAACGGATGTATATTTTTCCATTTCTAAAAATAATGTTTTCATAATTTCAGGATCCGGGGGAAAATCTGGTATTACAAGTGAAGCTGACAGAAGTGTGTATAATTAAAACTACCTGGTCTTTTTATACCTTAGCCAATCCAGGGGCTTATGCACATTGATGAGATACCCCCCCAAGCCTTTTCTTCTCCAGAGCTGTATCTCATGTGATTATTCCAAGCAGATATCTGAAGAGGTTTAACTGTACTTTCCTGCAGTGCAGGACAGTTTCTGTTCTGTTTTTTTACCTTCTTCCTCCTCTTGGGATTGTGAATTCCACTGTCTCATGGTGACTGCAGCCAAGGCTGCCTTTGACTTTCATGTCTTCAGAAATTCTTCCTTGTTTATTCCTTGAATATTAGGTCCAGCAGGGCAGCTTTCCTGTTTGCTCTTTGTTTGCCTGTGTCAGGAAGCTGTCATCACATTGTTAGATCCTGATGTACAGCCCTTCCAGCAGATGTCAGGGTGGTTAAAGTCCCCTGTGAAAGCCAGGCCCTGTACACACGATGCTTCCTCCAGTTGTTTGGAAAAGATCACATCTATTTCTTCTTCCTGGTTAAAGAGGTCTATATCAGATAACCACTACAGCAGCACCCATGTTGATCTCCAGCTAATCTTCACCCATAAGCTCTTGACTGACCGCTACCCATGGAGGCACAACTCCAAGCACTGCAGCTGTTCTCCTCACCATCCCAGCCTGTGCTTCCTACAAGGTCTTTACCCCCAAGTCACAGCCATCCAGTCATGTCAGCTCTCCCACTACATCTCCATGAATCCAAGGAGGCCATAGCCCTACAATAGCACGCAGACCTTTTAACTCCTGCTCTTTGTTTCCCACGCAGCATGCATGAGTGTAGAGGCATTTCAGAGAGGTGCCCAAGTGTGCCAACTCCCCCTGTACGGGCTTAAGAGCTTTCCCCCTATGGCTGTTCTGTATGCCTGTCCACAAAGGGATTCCACTTCCTTTATCCTGTGGGCTGCCCTTGTGTTCTCATCAGTCAGGGCCCCTTGGCTTGCCTACCCTGTCTGCAGCTTCCTTACTTGTTCTTTGAGGGATCACTCCATCCCTTGTTGTTTCTGGTTTAAAGCTCTGTCTGGCAGATTGGCCAGCCTGTGGTACTTCTGCCTCATTTGATCAGATGGAGTATGTCCCCAGAACATTTCTCTCTTACTCTGGTTTAACAAAAAAAGGCACAGTATTTTAGCCTCACCGGAGGTCAAGCACTCAAACAGCAACGAGATGGAACTACCTAATTAGAGAAGTTTTTTGTCTTAGTTTTCTTTCCGCTCCGTTTTTCAAATTACTTGGCTGCTGAATACATATTAATTCTTCCGCTTTTTCAAAATTTTGTTATGGTGTCTTACCCCTAAAGTATCTGGTTGGCTGGTTGTACTATTGCATGTTTTAGGGGAGAGTTACCTGGATGCTGGTGGTAAAGGAGGCAGTCACTACACAGGTATTATTACTTCAGTGTGTTTTTAGTCATTTGACAGATGGCCAGTCCTACTGAACAGCATCTGAATCTATCTGAAATTGCCTGGTGGCAAGAAGGAGGATATTATCAGTGAAATTTCAAAGTCCGTGTAACTGAAAAGTGTAAACATGAGGCATTTATTATATTTATATTGTGCCTGATATGATACCCAACTTGAATGTGCTCCTTATGTTTATAAAGATATATTGTTAATAATAAATGCCATAGATTTATCTGCTGATATGGTTGGCTGGTGTGGTTATACCAATCATTATGGAATCTAAGAGCAATATATGCTGTAGAAAACAACCAAATATAATAATATACCATAAAGAGTAGTTTTATGAAATAAATCAGCAGAGAAATCTTTAGCTCACATTTTAGCTCATTTGTAAGGCTTTGCAAATTGCTAGCTCTTGTAAATGCTGTTAGAGAGAGTTGAAGTAATTTACTTGTAAGTACCTCCCAGTTTCGTAAGAATTCTCATGTATCAATAAAATATTTTTAAAAACCTTCATAGCGAAGTTTGAAATCCTCTATAGAGTTAGACCCCTTTGGAGATAGAATGTTTTGCTGTCAGATACAAATTTGAAATTGCATTTAAAAGAAAAAGGCAATTTCTTGTCAAGTACTTAATATGGGGTTTTCGATTTGTTACAGTGGCACAGGCCTATCTGTAATTTGAAATGTGAATATTCCATTGTGCAATGTTGCTGTAGATAAAATGTAAAGGGTTTATTACATACAGAGATTAATGCTTTGCGAACTTTAAACTGTTTAAACTGTGATAGGTAGGCATCCTCTGAAAGATTTAACTCACTGAATTTTTTTTCCTTATGACTCAATGGAAGCAAAACTGTTTCAGTCTTCTGGCTTGTTTTTGTTTCTTGCGTTGTTCTCTGTCTTACATTCTTACTTACACCTCTATGCATATAATCGTTGTACTTCCTATGAAGCTATGGCATACGTTATGCTCTCTAGAAAATGAGAGTGTAAAGGTACAGAAAATAAGAGGGTAGTTGAATATAGTGAAAAAAAAATCTGTATGGAAAATTATTTAGTCCTAATAAATACACAAGAGACTTTTTCAACAATTCATGTTTACAAGATATTAAGTACAATTATTTGTAGTTTGTTGTCTTAGCAAAAATGTAAATGTACTTTTCTATTAGTAAATATGGCAAAATTACTTGTCAAGTGATAGTTGTTGACTTAGAAGCATTTAGAGCATAGTGACAAGATGGAGGGAGCACCTCTGTCTTTCTCTCACAGGCACATGCAGTACATGCAGTCTTTCAGTATTTTGCTACAAAAGCAAACAAGCATACTTGGTAACTTCAAATTTTAGAGTTACTTTTGTAGTGTGATGCCAGAATTCAGAAGTGACAGACCTTCAAGCCCTATGGATGACTGATGAGACAATATAACGTGTGTTTATTCATGTATGTTGTGAGTGCACACTAATGTTTAAAATAACTGTTGCTTTTTTAACTGTTTAAAAGGTTGCTTTAGTAACTGTTAAGAATGGCATTATAATTGTGAATGAATTTGGATGTAATGTTGACTTCTTTTTGTAGTGGCAGAGAGCTTTTTGGGGGAAATGGAAGCCATCTCTTTCATAAATAGCATGTGGAAAATAAAATTGATAATGAATGGGAAGAGAGGAACAGAGAATGCTGAGGAGAGTTCTGCTTTTGGCGTCAGGGAATGAAGTATCTCCCTGTATGTGCGTTAGTTACATGAACACTATTTAATAAATATGCCACCATCATCATTCCTAAAAAATGTGCCCCAAATCCAGAACTATTTTTTGATGGATAACATTATCCCCTAGTAATTCATGAGCCTTGCTGAAGAACCGTTCCGCTTTTCACCTTTAGGCACATTAAATACTAATTTCTTCATGAGATTGAAAATTGTTATCTGATGGCTGGAAAATTCTGTTCTTAGTTACAGTGGATGCTTAGATCTAGATTTTATGTCAAATTCATCATTAGACTTTATTCAAGACTGAAAATACTGTGAGAGAGGGAGAGTCATTATACTGTATTCATACTGATCTTGATTGAGTCCCCACTCTTGTACTGGGAACCAAAATGTCTTCAGTCATGATATGAGCATCCATAGCAATAGAATCTCATACACAGACAGAGATGGTGAGTTTTTAAATTACAATTCAGTTTTAAAAGAACAGTAACGCTGTCTCCAGAAACGTTTTCTGAGTTTTGCCTTGTGAGTTAAAAGGCAAATGTGATGCTCATTTTCTATAACTGAGCATATCATGTTAAGAAAAATGTTACCAATCATTAATGTCGCATTTTTTGTTATTACTTTGTGTAATGCTAATGTTCTTTGACATATTTTCTTCCATTAGCCTATATATATATGATTTATTTTTAATGTCTACCCCAAAATTATTGCCAAACATGTAGTTAGTGTTTTTTGAAACTGTTCAACACTAAACATTTTCTGGGTTTGAGGCTCTAATGTCTTTATATGAACAAAATAAAAGTGTATAATGGGGATAATGTATGAGTTTCATCACCATATACCTAAAGAAGGTAACTTTTTTCAGGTGACCGAAAAAGTTTCAGTATGTGCACATTGAAGAAGAGTATGTTTCTCCTGAAAGTAAAAGAGAATAAAAGAGAAATTTCCATAAAGCTAGATGGGGTAGACTGTGCTATCATAAGCTGTACTGCTCAGAAACATCGTAGGGCCCCATGGAAACTGAATTGAATATAGCAGCTGTTAACAAATAATTTAACAAATGAAAAGAATATAAGTGTATGGTAGTAGCCTCTAGGTCTAAAAAATGAGGCTTGCCATCAAAAGTAATTTGCCAGGAGCTGAATTCAGTGATCCTTGTGTGTCCCTTCCAACTCAGGATATTCTGTCATTCTGTGACTCTGTAAGAATAATCGTGCTTTTGAGGTAGGACAATACCTTTTCAACTCCAGACTTCAAACCATTTCCAAGGGCGGGTTTTTGTATTGTTCTGAAAAGCTGGAACATTTTAAGCATAATAGTGGATGATGCTGGATATTCACGTACTTCATAACTGCTCGGTTATTCTGTTTGCTTTTTTAAGGAACTGTATTTAAAGGCCTGATTTTGGTGTTGATCTCCTGATCTCTCTCAGTGGTGGGGACACTGGTTTAATTTCCATGTACGTGTGCAGAAAAATGTGTCTCCTTAAGAAACTGAAACAAGCATCTATGTCAGGTTGCTGTATTGGTTTAATTTATTTTGGTTGTATATGATCAGGTTGATATAGCATCAAGGATATAGCAATTTTATTTGCATCAAACCAGTTATTCCTATGCTGTTTGTCTTTAAAATTCAGAACGATCCTTACTATATAGGTGGCTTTCTTTTCACCTAGAATTTGTTTGTCTGTGATTGTGAAGCTTAATTTAACTGTGCTAGCCCTAGTCCCCAGCAAATGCACGGATCACGTGATAGTGCAGGGAAGACAGTTGTTTGCTCCAATTCTGTTACATTTCTGATAGCGACGTGAGCACAGCTGGTGGAAAATGGTGTTCCAGTGTCTCACAGCAAATCCTTTGTCTTGCAGGGCTATAATCCTCAGAGGACATGCTTCACTTTCATCCTGCAGTTTTCCTAAGACACTTAGCTGTTTATTATTGAGACTAAGTGTTGCGAAATACAAAGTACTGTTCAACGGCTTTGTGAAGATGCAGCATTGATATATTCACAGTCTAGAGAGCTTTGAATGGTTGCATACTTCATTTCTGAATATAATTTCATAAACTCTTATATTAACAGAGAGCACCTCAAAGCAAGCATGATGCAGGTTCCCATGATACTGAGAGGCAGAGTGAAGGTCAAGGAGCAGCAGAAATCAGTATGCCAACTAGCAGTACTGGTCAGGTAAATTGATTATTTTTGTTTGATGTTATATATTTTTTCATTTGGTGATGTTATACGTAAATAATGTGGATGTAGTAGTAGTGGAAATGTATAGTGCTTATTTATTGATATATACCTTACAGTGTTTGTGTGCCTGCTCATTTTAAAAAGATTTGGTTTTCTTCATTCCATCTAGAAATCACTAATAACTTGTATTCGTTAGAAGGAAATCTTTTTATAAGATGAAGTATAAGCATTCTATAATGCAGGGAGTGGTTTTCTTTTGTTTAAATAATTAATGACCTTGATACTAAGATGGATATAACAAAAATGACTAGAGAAAATACTGTTTTATCATAGGTGAACTGTAATATTAGCAGCATGATTTAGTTAAGAGAAATGGCTCAAAATTTTACTTTACAAATTATCAGTGAAATGTCAGTGATTTTAAAGAGGAGATTCAAATGGCAGGTTTATCATTAGTGTTTCTTTAATATGATATCAGATAAAGCTTTGAAACAGCATTATCAATGAGATAATCTGGAAGTGTGCTAAATATTTTTTTAAATGCTTCTAAACAGTTGGTTGTTGTTGTTCCTTATATTAGTGAAATACATTAGTGGGTTTACATTTTGAGTGTTACATTAAATTCTTTGTCTTTTTAAAAAATACTTATCAAACCTTCAATGGCTAAAAATATTTTGATTTATTTACCGTGCCCTAATGTTCAATCACTTCATGATCTCCAACTGTAGCTGAGACATTCCCATTAGTAATGTGTATTCCTGAAGTTCACACTACAAATCTAATAGTTGAATTCATACGCAAAATATTTCTGCTACTTTGGGGAAATAGAATTATTTTAATCCTCTTGAAAGTATCATGGACAAGAAGATTTATCAGAAAGAATATAAATTGTGGTTTGTTTAGAATATTTCATTTGATTAAACATTAAGCACAGCTCATGATTTTGCTTTTGAAATATATTTGATCACCATTTAGAATTAAGTTCTATCAGCCATATCTGAGCAATTGCATGAGGCTTTGACTCTAATTCTTATGACAGCTTTATTGTGTGGGAAAAAAATAGTTCAGCACTGCTTTGAGGCTGAAAGTATAAAGTGTTTGAATAATTGATGTATTGTAGCTGTATCATCTGTCTTCATTGTACGCATCAGGAGTTATTTTGGAGAACAGATATTTTACAGGGAAGGAAGAAAGAAGGGATTGTTGTGTCCTGGCAGACTTACTCAAGTGGAGGATTCATTCTTTCTTCATTTGAGGTCTTATGTTTGGGATTTTAGCGATTTGAATTTTGCCTCATAAAAACCTTTAAAATGTGCATATTATTTCCTCCTGTAGGCTGATAGATCCAGGGCTCTGAATCTGTGTTCTAGAGACATCTGGGGATTATTTACTTGCAGTGCAAGTCCAATGAGAAAAAGCTTAATGGATTGGGCATAACATTTATTTGTGACAAACCAGCTGAATACACTTTGTTTCTTTTAGCAGTCACTATTAAGTGGAGTGCAAGAAGTTTTAATGAAATAATCTGGGTCTAATTGTTTTTGTAGCCCCATCTACTAACATTAATGAATGTTAATTGAAATGCTGCCAGTTGAAGCTGAGATTTTTCAGGATTCAGTTTTGTCCCTTTCATCTTTCAGCTATGTTCTCTTCCATTATGCTCACTGTCCTGGCACTGAAGAGAAGTTTTTGCATTCCTTTGTTTTGCAAGATTTGTAAAGGAATTCAGTTAGGTTGTCTACTTCATTAAGAAAATCTGACACAAAATAGGGAAAATGACCTGACTGACAGGGAAGGTAACAAGCATAGTAAAACAAACAATGAGTGAATAACAGTGAGCTATAACAAGAGAAAACAAGATGAAGTAGACAAATAGGAGACGGTTTAAAATGAGAAAGTCCTACACAAGAATGGTCCAAGTAATATTTGTCATTTTTTCACTTTCTCAGATGAATGGCTACACATTTCTTACGCTAATTCTTTCAAATCAGTCTTTAGGAGTCACTAAAGAAAAGGTTGTTACATTTCTTTTGGGCCTCCTGGCATCCTGCAAGTAGCAAGGCCACGTGATGGCTCCGAATGAAATAGTTATGGGAACAAAAATAAGTACAGTTTGGGAGAAACAATAGGAAAAGTGCAATATTTCTGTCTGTACTGTGGTGAACTTTAACATGTAGTACTCCAAACTTTCATCTTTTTTACTGTATTGGATAAGATGATTGTAGTGAATTTAGCAGTGGAGAATTTTTGCATGTACATTATGTTGAATCTGTAATCCTCTGAATGTAGTCTGAGGTCAAAATGATATGAAGGGATTGGTCAGTGTAAAAATATTGGGGTCCTTTCCCGTATTCACAGCACCACAGATTATTGAAGTGAGCAATTCAAAAAGTACAATATAGTTTTAATGTTAAGCTTAAAGATTTTGAATTTTCCTCATATTCAATAGAGAACATAGGGGCTTATTTACACTGGAAATATATATTGGAATAAATTAATATGACTTTAAATCATTCTAGTTACAACTTTTTAGCATCCTGTGCTAGCACTTATTCTGGAATATGTATGAATGTTCTGGATTCAAATGGAGAGTGAAATGAGTATAATAATGTTTTTAAATGTTCCAATACAACTAGGTTTTTTTTTCTGTTTAAACAAACTCTACATGAAGCTATTTCCAACTTTTATTTATACTCACTTTCAATTTCAAATTTAAAATATTGAACTGTGTGAATAGCAAATACTCTGAGAGGAATACTTGTCTCCTTTCTTAATGGTGCACCTTGAAAAACAACAAATTATTTCAAAGTGTCTTTCAAACAGTTTTCTTCAGTGTTCTATGTTTTCATTGGGAAAAAAAATGATACCGCTGGTCCAGATAGCTTGACAATATTATTTTGTTAATTAAGCTAATAATTTCATGAACACATTTTAGCTTTTCGGCAGGATCAGCACAGGATTGTTGATTACCTCAGTAAAGCAGTGTTTTGATACTAAAAGTGAGTGAGCAGTTACAGTTTCTATTGCTGATTTCCACTGAGGTATTCAGGTATTCTCAACTAGGTGTGCAGACACCCCCTTTGAAATTTTTGCCCTGATTGCATAGTAAGTATGCTGCTAGCTACTTTTAATTTTATAATTGAATCTAATTTTAAATCAGGATATTACAAGTCATTAGATTAAAAGAACTGCCTTTAAAATAACGTTATTTTGTCCGTAACATTTTAAATGTCACTGATACAGTCCATTAATATTTGATTTTTCGTAGGAATTATGTGGCTTCTGTGATTCCCTCACAGTTAGTGTTTAAAAACAGTTAGAATATGAAGTAATTTTTCAGCTTCTGGAGTTTATTTTTTGTTTGGGCTGTGATGTTGAGAGAACAAACATGATTCCAGATAAATATGTATCATATCACCATCTTATGATCGTGGTGGGTAACGTATTTACCTAGCTATGTATAACAGATCCAGAACTTTTAGGAAGTTGTCTTCCTTCTGCTATCAGCTGCTGTTAGAGCTGATACAGGGAGAAAGAAAAATAATAATAAAAAAAAAAGACAACAGAGATCTGGGTTGAGGTCAACAGAGCACTGGGGAGATGTAAATCTTGTAAGGCACTCACCTCATTTGCAAGACAAGATGAAGTTCACCAATGCAGAAATGAAATAAATAGAGCGATGTTCTCTTAAAGTGTTCACTATTCAAATGTATTTTTAAGTTCCCTAAACTGAATGGGGAGGGAGAGACATAGTAAAGGCAACTTCACAGACAGTAAGCAGAGAAAATGATCAACAAAGACAAAAAAAAAGTGGATAGCAAAGGTGGAAAAAGAAAAATACACAAAATAGATTGAAAGATGGCAAATATTCTAATAGTAGTTCTTGCTACAATAGGTAGGGACATTCACAATAATTTCTAAGAAAATTGCAGCTAATAGTGTCAGCATTGTTCTGCAACTTTTCATTAAAAATAAAACTGATTCATCCATTTGTAATTTAGTTTCGACGTGGACAAATTCAAGTATGGTTACTCCTTGTCCAGATGAATCTCTTAACTTGTCAGTTCTTGCTTATCTGATTGTATTCTGAAGGTGTATGCATATTCTTAGGCAGTGTGTAATCTGACTTAAAAGTAAAAGCTGCTTTTTTCTCTCCATAAAAATCATAATTCAGCTTGCTGCAAAGTCCAGTTCTCCCTTTTCTCGATGAAAATAGTAATTATAAAAGAATTCAATTGAAGATAGAAATCCATTGAGACTGAATTTTGGGAGAAGTGGTTAATAAAGCCCACTTAACAGTGACATCTAAGTAGTGTAAGGGCAGGGATAACCTAACTTATCCAAAATACGTTGACAGTTCACCACTGTAAATATTTCGTGATTCAGTGCTGAAATTGAATTAACCAGTAGTTGTTTTTTCAGTTAGACTTCGTGTTATACTGAATTGTTTTTTAAATTTGTAGGGTTCTGCTGCTCGAATGGACCATGAGACAGCCAGTGTTATGAGCTCTAGTAATAACTATTCTGTTCCTCGCAGACTGACAAGTCATCTGGGTACCAAGGTAACCGAAGATTACAAACCACAGGTCGCTAATGCTACATTTTACTAATACAATAATCTCATTGTTTCTGCCAGTAGTACTAATATTAGTTGAATAATCTATCCACCTATAGTAATTTTATGGAGATAAAACTTAATATTTTTCAACCTTTAAAATATATCCACAGAAACCCTCTTATTCTTAACTTATTGATGATCAGTAATAGAGTTACTACAGTAAGGAAAAAGCAATTGCTAGAAATTACTACAGTATTTTAAAACTCTGTGATGTTGATTTATATTCCATGATGAAAACTAACCCTTTTAAAAACTTTTCCAGAGACCAAATTCACAAAACAGATGTGATTGCTAAGAAATTAAATAGACCAGAATTTTTTTAAAAAGTCATGTAAGCCCTTCACAGTAATGTCTGTTTACAATAGAGTGCACTCAAAAGTGTATGTATAGCATAAAAAGAGAGGGGAAAAATGTGTAAATCTGTAACACAATTAAGTTCATGGACCACTGGAGTTTATATTGCCTCTGGAATCAGCAGTAGTGTAGATGGGGTGCTAAGCCCAGTCTTCTGGGAAGCAGGGGCTATTATTAGCTTGGCATAGTATTAACTACTTTGGGCTTTAAATAGGTTGTTATGATAGATTTGCTGCCCGGCATTGTATGCGTGTAGCAAATGAATGTGACATCAGGTAGTTTGTTTACAAGTTTTCAGAGCAAATCATAGAATTCCTAGAAGTTACAGACAAGAGAATAGCCCTGAATGCAGGGAAAGATGCTGAGTGTGGAAGGTTACAGGCAAAGAAATACGCTGAACTTCCTTTGCTGTGGGTAAGAAAAGTTTAGTAGTAATGCATGAGAAGAGAGGAAAGTTGCAGGGATTCTAATTACAGTTATGCATTTACAGATACAGAAAGAGATGTCTCTGCAGTGTGTGCATACAGAGAGAGGGAGAGAGGGAAATACACTTTACGGTTTTTCCTATACTGTGTTTGCCACAACTTGGAGGCCAGATTTTGATGGCTTCGGCTTTATTCTCTGACAGAAACTTTGCCTTCCAAATCAAAATAACTGTGGATTAAAACTGCAACTTGAAACATCTGTCAAAAGGCACACATAAAGCAGATTAAATTCACTCTCTTTTACGAATCCAAGCAGTTTGTTTTAATACTACATATGAATTTTCCCAGACCAAGAATCTCCAAACCGGGATGCTAGACTGTCATAAAACTGGCTACAGGACTATTTTAGTGGATTTTGCATGGAATCATACAGTTTCGTAAATTTGAAGATTTCCCTTGTTCCAGCAATCCTATGGTATTTAGGGAAATACATGTTACCAGACTCTCTGCTTAGTCTACTCACTGCCATTCAATTTTTATGTAACTAGGTATTTGTACTTACCTTCAGACACATTAGAATTGTTTGTGAAGAAACCAGATAAAAGCATTCATTGGTCTAGTAACTAGTGCAAAAATCTAATTAGTAGTAGAAAACTTTGTTTAGCAGTCCAAAGTGCTATTTCTTAGCGTATTTTAAAGAAATTCCCTCTGCTATTTCACAGTTCCCTTTAATAGTTTATTTATGTTGTGCTGTCATTTTGAATGTTGCTGTTTATCTTGGCTTTAGGAGTTTGGATAGAGTTCAGGAGTTTCAGATAGTATCTAAATCACCTTCTACATCATGTTGTTCTACTAATAGTTGACTGCAAGAACCAAATGCATTCCTCATTATAAGGCTACTAGTGAAGAAAACAGGATGGGATAGACAAGCCAAATAGTGCATTGACCACTGATAGTCCAGGGGAACCCTCAAGAATCTGTTTTTTGCTGTGAATTTTTGTTGCTCCAAGTTAAATGTGTAATGCTAGGTTTATATGGCTCTATTTAGTTTTACGAATGCTCGGTACTTACATGATGTGTAGTAAAAGAGCATTTGTTTTCTTTTCTGGTTTTGTCCCTGTAAAGAGTTCCTTTAACTCTTAAGTTTTGCTTTTGCTGTAAGTAATCTGGTCTGTATGCAAGTCACTCCTTGTGACAAAAAATGGTTAGTTAATTTGAAAATTTTACATGAAAACTTTATGTAGATGCAACATTGTTTTAGTACAATGTAAATTAAAAATTCATGTAATCACTCTTATCCTGCCTCAAATAATTGTATTTAATGCCATATAGAAAATAATTTCTCACTGAAGAGCATCCATACATGAAAATGTGATTCATACATAATTTTTTGAGATAGAATTACTTTTAAAGATATTTTAACTGTCTCAAACTAAAATATTTTCATTACTATGTTTCATTAATCTCTTTGTACAATGGAAAGTTAGAAGTCTTCACCATTTGACTTTTAGATTAATAGAGCTGCTTACAGTTACCACCCACTTATTCTAGCTATTTAATCACTAAGTGAGATTTATTAAGGTTATAAATGGTGAAGTAGTGATAATATTTAATTATTTCTAAGTAGCACAAATTATTGCAGCATTAAATCAATTGTTTGGGTTTTTTTGCTCGTGTACCATTCAGATTTCATTATAATTTATTTTAATATGTAGTTTTTAAATATAACTATTTTTTAAAATCATTTGATCTGCAGGTGGAAATGGTGTACTCATTGTTATCAATGCTTGGTACTCATGATAAAGATGACATGTCAAGAACATTGCTAGCAATGTCTAGCTCCCAAGACAGCTGCATAGCCATGCGTCAATCTGGATGTCTTCCTCTCCTCATCCAGCTTTTACATGGCAACGATAAAGACTCTGTCTTGTTAGGGAACTCTCGTGGTAGTAAAGAGGCCCGTGCCAGAGCCAGCGCAGCACTACATAACATCATTCACTCCCAGCCTGATGATAAGCGAGGCAGACGGGAAATCCGCGTGCTCCATCTTTTGGAGCAGATTCGTGCTTACTGTGAAACATGTTGGGAATGGCAGGAAGCACATGAACAAGGCATGGACCAAGACAAAAACCCAAGTAGGTTCTTCAAGCTGTATAAATTTTGAAAACCAATGAATTAACAAAAAATACAATATAATCTGAAATCATGTTGAATGTATGTAAGATTTCTTGTATATATATATGGGTAGCTGCAAATAAATGCATGAGGGTGTATGTACAAATACACTTTTTGAGTTAAGGTAGTGTTAGGAAGTAGTACCTATTACAAATATGATGCCCTATTTATAAACCTGTTCTTTCAAATCATAAGGCTTCTGTATGCTTTCCAGATAAAAACTCTATAGTGTTTTATATATATGATCTGTAAATTAAAAGTAAATTTCAACTCATTCCTGTTTTACATTTTGATGAATAATGAAGGATACTTAAATAATCCCAAATCGTTCTATCGCAAGATACACACTTCATGTAGGAGAGAGGTACAGACCACAAATTAAATAATCTCAATCTAGCCAATATAATATAAACTATAATGTACATGAGAAATATTTCAATATTAAAATACCAGAGATGTAGCAATGTAAATGAAATAGGAATTTTCTTGGGGGGCAGTTACAAAAAAGATTTAATCTGCATAATTTAACTGCTTTTTTGAATTGATGGCATTTTGTAAATACAGGTTGTAGGTGTCTCATGGAAGTACCACTGAAATCAGTGGGCTGAATCATAGGTTTTGGAGTTTACTGCTACAACCATTTCACAAAAGTTGGGCTCTGAACAACATGTACCAATACAATTTATGTGTTAGCTAGTATCTAGCTCATGAAATTATGAATTTTAAAACTATGAAGCAAAGGGGTTTAATTAAACATTCTTAAGGACTTAACACCCAAAGAAACAGCTTCACTTTAGGTGTTGTATTATCTAATGCCACTATAATATTTATTGTTACTGATTTCTTTCAGAGATTTTTATTTTTCAAGAGTAATAAGATAATTGGTACCAGAAGTTATATTTCTAATTTAATACATACATTAATGATTCTCCTTAGTTTCTTTTTCAGCATCAAGTATATTTCTAGTACTTGTATGTCATCTTGGTTTTATGTAGATTTATTCAGGCATCTGTGTATACAGATGTAGTAGTAATATTCTGAAGTAACTGTCTATTCTTGGATAAATAGGAAGATAAGAACCCTGAACAAAATTGCTATTGATTTATCTTAAATTTAGTTTCTCTTTGAAAATCTTTATACAAAGCTATACACCTAGGAAATACTAATTGTTACCTATATCTGGATCAGTGCCTGCTCCAGTTGATCATCAGATCTGTCCTGCTGTGTGTGTTTTGATGAAACTTTCATTTGATGAAGAACATAGGCATGCAATGAATGAGCTCGGTAAGACCAAATGTATTCCTCTGACTTCCTCTGAAACACTTCCTGGAAACGCTGACATTCTGTATTTGTATACCTCGAAGGATATGTGGCATTGTTTTACCACTGGATTAAACAGATCATCAGTTCATTTGTGTCAGATGTTGATCTCTAAGTGATTAATGCAGTTTAAATTAACTATACCATTTCCCATCGGACAGGTTATTATGAAAGTTACTCTTTTATTTGGCATGAACTCTAAATTGTGGAAGAGTATATAATCATAGAAGTATTTGTGATTTTCAGAAGCATCGGACTTGCAGTGAAGGCTGCTTTCCAGAGTTTTTTTTGTCGTGAGTAGGCTGCTGTTCAGCAGCCTGAACTTCTTTGTCCATACTCAGTTCTGTGCAGGCAGGTTTTCTTTGCTGCTTCTGTGTAAAAATACGTTAAGTACTTTTTCCTCAGAAAATAATATTCAGTAATAATAATTAATAAATCAATACTTGTCAGATTTAATAAATAGCCTTTTATGTAACTGTTATGATTTCATTGGTCATGATTTTGGCTGGGTAGAATTAAAATGAGTGTTTTTCTTACTTCTGCATAAATGTTTCTCTTCCCACTTCACTCCATTTCCTCCAAAATCTCAATATGATAACGCAACGTTTCAGCCAGTGCTAAGCATAGAATTTGAGATCTACAGTCATTATGTAATGGCTTGTTTTACTTTCAGAACCTTCTGGTTTTTTAGATGTTTGAGATTTGTTATATATGTAGAAATGCAGTTTGTTCCTTGGTATATATATAAGCTGTATTCTTGATATTAGGATTGAAATTTGTTACTATTTCTATTATTTGTTTTTAAAGGAGGTTTGCAGGCCATTGCTGAACTGTTGCAAGTGGATTGTGAAATGTATGGACTTACAAATGACCACTATAGTGTTACATTAAGGAGATATGCTGGAATGGCTCTGACAAACTTGACTTTTGGGGATGTGGCAAACAAGGTAAGAATAGAATTTCAAACATATTGTAATTTCAGTTGATAGCTATGTTTGAATTGTAACACTCAGACAGGTGATGAAATCTTGAGGATAGGATATTGAATTTGGGCTCAGGAGAGTAAAACAAAATGCCATTCCATCCTGTTCCTCACTGAGGGTACCACAGACGGGAATGTTATATCAGACAATTATAGTATCGACTGTCACATTAAATCTAATTTGTCACTGTAAGTAGGGATTTTACCAATTGACTTTAATTTTTTTTTTAAGCAATACATATGATCTTTTGGTAATGTATAACACATAATGATTATGGACCAACAGTTATGGACAGTGACTGATTTTTCTGAGAATGTTGAACTAAAACTGTTAATTGAGCCAAATTTTGTTTAGTTGTCACTTAATACTATTACTGTCCAAAAGGATTTTGCAAACCTCCTCAAGCTGGAGCTCGATCTTAAACATTTATTGAATATCTAGCTCATTATGGGCACTACTTCAAAGAATTACAAGAATTAGTTCGTTTTAGTTTTAAATACTCATCTTTTTTAGTATTTTGTATGTTTGAAATGAAAAGTGTAATTGTGAGACTCTATAGACAGCAGGTAAAAACACATTGCCAGCTTACAGATAATTGTCCAGTATATTACCCAGCATATGTTAAAGAAGGCTTCTCAACTAGTACTGTTCCAGATCTGGTCCTAGACCTGTTGAAAAAATAAAAGTAAAATTTAGCACAATTTTACCACTTATGGATTTCCCAGTACAGAAACTGTTAGGCTTAAGTTTTTAATCGTTGTGGACCAAACATTTGTTGTTGGAAACATGTATTACAAAGCTTTTTTTTGAACTTCACAAATGATCAGCTTAAAATATCGAAGTACTGTGCACAAGCAAGCCACCTAATCTGTGATTTAGAACTATTTCTTTTCTATTTTCTTCTGATTTTTATCAGGCTACATTGTGTTCTATGAAGGGCTGCATGAGAGCTCTTGTAGCCCAATTGAAGTCTGAAAGTGAAGACTTACAGCAGGTAATGTCCTTACTAGGTGAAATATTTCTTGGCCGTTTCCATTATTTTGCTTTGCTTCAATTTTATTGTATTATGTGAAGATACTGTATTTCTGCTCTCCTTTCTTAATATTTACTTCCCTTCTACTGATTTGCTCTTGACATCAGGTATTTTTATACTTGAATTCTGTCTTTGCATTAAGTTCCTAGGGTGCTGCCTTCTCTATTTTTTCAGTTACTGTGTCTTTGAAATGTGCTGCATTTATCCCAGCCTGACTTTTGTTTTGTAATTGTTGTTCTTTTCTTGTGTTATCTCATTAACTTTGATGCAAAGTTAGTACCTATATTAATTCTGTGAATCGTGAAGTACAACTTTCTTGTAGTAAAAGTGGTAAGCTGTGGATCATACTGTTTTCTCACCAAAACACATAAAATACATGGGCTGTAAAGCTCCTTTTATGACCCTCGTCTGTTGGTGGAAATACAATTTTCAAGAAAAGTTTGAGCGATCCTAAATTCTCCAATTTAGCTTACTTAACGATACCGTTAGCAGACTGGGGGTTAATGCATTATTGTGGCTCCTCTACAGTAACAGAAAGTTAATAATAGGGGAACAGTAGTAGAGGAAGCTCTGCTTCAAAAAAAAAATCTGCATCTGACTTGACAAGGTTGTACTTTTAGTACGTACATACCTGCTCTCCACAGCAGCACCTCCTGGAGAAACTGCCAAAGCATGAGCAAAGTGTTTGGTGTGACACTTGAGTGTCTCTTCCAATTGATCCTGCGCTGTAGAGGAAAATATCTTGAAAATAAACAGTATTTATGAAGTGTGCAGGGTGATCCTCAGAGCTGAGAACGTAGAACTGTTCTTCATTGTTTGGGAACTTGTTTAAAATTACTAAATATGAAATTATTTTTGTTTAATATCGTAAGCAATAATATATATTTCTTATGTAATCATAGGTTGGAAGAGACCTTTGAGATCATCAAGTCCAATCATCAACCTGATTTACTGGGTCCCATCGCTAAACTGTCCCTTAGTGCCACCTCCACACATACCTTAAATACCTCCAGGGATGGGAAGTCCACCACTTCCTGGGCAGCCCTGTCCAGTGCGTGACTGCCCTCTTTGTGAAGAAATTCTTCCTTATGTACAATCTAAACCTCCCCTAGCACAAATGAGACTGTTATATATGCTTGCTTATACGTACATATATAAACTACACCTGTTTATATGCATATACGTATATTCTTTTTCTTTCTTGGTTTGCAGGTCATTGCAAGTGTGTTGAGGAACTTGTCCTGGCGAGCAGATGTAAACAGTAAAAAGACACTACGTGAAGTTGGGAGTGTGAAAGCACTGATGGAATGTGCTTTAGAAGTTAAGAAGGTATAATGTATAAATAACTAAAAGATAAATTTCTGAGGTGTTCTGTTTATTTTATACAAAATAAAAGTATGGTCCTTCTTGATATAAGTAGTAGGTCAAATACTGGGGGTGTTTTAGGTAACTTCAGAATTAAAGTTACTTAAAGCAATTGGAATTGCTAAACAGAATTGCTTTGAGTTAATGGGGTAGCAGATCACAACGTATCAATGTCACCTCAAAACTAATGGTATATAATTTTATTTATGAGGGTTGACAGCTTTTGCTCTTCAGTTTCATGAGCTGTGCTGTTCTAACAGGCACTGTTTATAATTTTGCAATTCAGTGGAACCTCTTCTGATTTAGTGAATAGGTAACTTCCACTTCTGCTGTTTTCTGGATATATTCTTTGTATAATTCCTGTCATCATACAGAACTATATTCCATCCCAGAGTCCTCTTCAGCTAATCTTCAAACCATTTTTACCATTATGGCAACTAACAAATATTGTGGTTCATAATTCCAAAATTTTCTGGCAAGCAATAGCAAATCCATAGCTGATGGAAAGAGAGAAGCAAAGAAAATTATTGGTGTGTGCAGTGCTATATGCCTCTAGCTTACCAGCTCAGAAATCAGAAATTGGAACATAATTAAATCACAAATTATGAGTGTTTCAAGGAAAACTAGAGGAATAGGGAGGCATGTGTAGGAAAACAGAAAACAAAATACTGGGTGTTTACCATACAACACTTGAGATTTCATCCAAGCAAAAATCAAATTCTGCAGTTAACTGGGAAAAAAATACCCCATGATCAGTGAATTTTGTTTCTTTGCAAATGTAGGTTAGAATCAGTGAGGCAGTTTTTATCTCTGGGCTGTATTTTCAGACTGTGCAGGTTCAACAGGAATTACTATTTCAGTTTATTCTTGGTTCATCGTTGCATCGGTGGGAACTGGAAAAACAGATTTGTGACAGACTTCTGGAAGCTAACTTAAGTATTTCTGAGGGATTGTGTTCAATAGTTGGAAACTTTTCTAATTCTATCACTTTATTTTCCTAGGAATCAACCCTAAAAAGCGTTTTGAGTGCCTTATGGAATTTGTCAGCACATTGTACTGAGAACAAAGCTGATATATGTGCTGTCGATGGTGCTCTTGCATTTCTAGTTGGCACACTCACATACCGGAGCCAAACAAACACTCTAGCCATCATAGAAAGTGGAGGAGGGATATTAAGAAATGTTTCTAGCTTAATTGCAACTAATGAGGACCACAGGTAGGTATACATTTTCAGACAATTTACAGTATAATGGTACCAAAAGCATGTTTGTATGTTGAGTCTTAATAGGAATGCATGTATGAAGTACAGTAATCAAATACAATAATTTGTAATGAATTTGATAAGGCAAGTATTCCACTCAGATAACAGGAATATGCAGTAATATCAATATCTGTTGCTTGTAAATAATGAATGGTACTAGAAACTTTTCCAGGAAAGAGAAAATTGCTAAGTTATAAAGGAAACCACCTGGAATGGAAAAATATTTAATAAAGGGATTGTAGGGTGGGAACAAGTGATTCATATCTGTATTAGTATTTGATCAGTTGGATTTGGATGGATTCCATATGAATAGAGGAAAAATAAGACAAATTTGCACTAGATACTTCATCATTTCAAAGGACTAAACTCACCTGTAGCATAGTAGGTTTTTGTTTTGTTTCTGATTCATTTGAAATGCCACTTACTGATTTTTTGTTTTCAATTATTCAACACCAGGCAAATCTTAAGAGAGAACAGCTGCTTACAAACCTTGTTACAACACTTGAAGTCACACAGTTTGACAATAGTCAGTAATGCATGTGGGACCCTGTGGAATCTTTCTGCACGAAATGCAAAGGATCAGGAGGCACTGTGGGACATGGGAGCAGTCAGCATGCTCAAAAATCTCATTCACTCAAAACACAAGATGATAGCAATGGGCAGCGCTGCAGCTCTAAGAAACCTCATGGCAAACAGGCCAGCAAAGTATAAGGATGCTAATATTATGTCTCCAGGATCAAGCTTACCATCTCTTCATGTTAGAAAACAAAAGGCACTGGAAGCAGAATTAGATGCTCAGCATTTATCAGAGACTTTTGACAATATTGATAATTTAAGCCCAAAGGCATCTCACCGTAATAAGCAGAGACATAAGCAGAACATATACAGCGAGTATGTTTTGGATTCTAGTCGTCATGATGATGCGATTTGCAGATCAGAGAGTTTTAATACTGGTAATATGACTGTACTTTCACCATATTTAAATACTACAGTATTGCCTGGCTCCTCTTCTTCCAGTAGAGGAAACATAGAAAATTGTCGATCTGAGAAAGACAGAAGTCTTGACAGGGATCGAGTAGTAGGTTTAAATACCTACCATCCGGGTACAGAGAACACTGGGAACTCCTCTAAGAGAATAGGAATGCAAATTTCTACTGCTGCAGCTCAAATTGCCAAAGTTATGGAAGAAGTGACAAGCATGCATATTCCACAAGAAGACAGAAGTTCTAGTTCCACTTCTGAAATGCACTGTTTGACAGAAGACAGAAATGCCCCGAGGAGAGCAGCCAGTGCCCTTACTCACTCAAGTACATACTTCCCTAAATCTGAGAATTCAAGCAGGACATGTCCTGTGCCTTACACAAAAATGGAATACAAGAGAGCTTCAAATGATAGCTTAAATAGTGTAAGCAGCAGTGATGGCTATGGTAAAAGAGGCCAAATGAAACCTTCCATTGAATCTTACTCTGAAGATGATGAAAGTAAATTTTGTAGTTATGGTCAATATCCAGCTGACTTGGCACATAAGATACATAGTGCAAATCACATGGATGACAATGATGGAGAGCTAGACACTCCTATTAACTATAGTCTTAAGTATTCAGACGAACAGTTAAATTCCGGGAGGCAGAGCCCCTCTCAGAATGAAAGATGGGCAAGGCCTAAGCATATAATAGATGATGAAATGAAACAGAATGAACAAAGGCAGTCAAGGAGCCAAAGTGCAGCCTACCCAGTGTACACTGAGAGTGGAGATGATAAACATATGAAATATCAGTCACCTTTTGGACAGCAAGATTGTGTTTCTTCATTTAGATCAAGAGCATCTAATGGTTCAGATCAGAACAGAGTAGGCTCGACTCTTGGAATGAATCAGAAAGTAAACCAGTCCTTGCGCCAGGTTGATGATTATGATGATGATAAGCCAACCAACTACAGTGAACGTTACTCTGAGGAGGAACAACATGAAGAGGAAGACAGACCAACCAATTATAGTATAAAGTACAGTGAAGAGGAACATCATGTCGATCAGCCGATCGATTATAGTCTAAAATACTCAACAGAAGTTCCTCCCTCTTCTCAGAAGCCATCTTTTACTTTTTCAAAGACTTCTTCAGTGCAAAGCACTAAAACTGACCGTATTTCCTCAAGCACTGGGAACGCGTCAGCCCCCTCAGCTGTTTCAAAGAGACAGAATCAGCTCCACCCAAGTTCTGCACAGAGCAGAGGTCAGGCTCAAAAGACTGCCTCCTGTAAGACTCCCTCTATTAATCAGGAAACTATACAAACTTATTGTGTGGAAGATACACCAATATGTTTTTCAAGGTGTAGCTCTCTGTCATCTTTGTCATCAGCTGAAGATGAAATAGGACGTGATCAATCCACACGTGTGACAGATGCTAATAATACACTACAGATAGCAGAATTGAAGGAAAACAGTGGGGCTCTATCTGCAGAAGCCTCAGTAAGTGAAATCACATCAACATCACAACATATCAGAACAAAATCCAGTAGACTGCCAACTTCTAGTTTATCTCCTTCTGATTCCTCTAGACATAAAGCTGTTGAATTTTCTTCAGGTGCCAAATCTCCCTCAAAGAGTGGTGCACAAACCCCTAAAAGCCCACCAGAACATTATGTGCAGGAAACTCCTCTCATGTTCAGCAGATGTACTTCTGTAAGTTCCCTGGATAGTTTTGAAAGCCGTTCAATTGCTAGTTCAGTTCAAAGTGAGCCTTGCAGTGGAATGGTAAGTGGCATTATAAGTCCAAGTGATCTTCCGGACAGCCCAGGACAAACAATGCCTCCAAGCAGAAGTAAAACTCCACCTCCTTCTCAAGGCGTTCAGGTAAAAAGAGATGTAGCTAAAGGTAAAGTACCTAGTGCAGAAAAGAGAGAGCCTGGTCCTAGACAGGCAGCTGTAAATGCAGCTGTTCAGAGAGTTCAGGTGCTGCCAGATGCTGATACACTATTACATTTTGCCACAGAAAGTACACCAGATGGGTTTTCTTGCTCTTCTAGCCTCAGTGCTCTGAGTCTTGATGAGCCATTTATACAGAAAGATGTCGAGTTAAGAATAATGCCTCCCGTACATGAAAATGAACATGGAAATGAAGCAGAACCTGAAGAGTCAGATAATACAAAGGATAACCAAGAGAAGAAAGCAGAGAAACCTTCTGAAGCAGAAAAAGACATTCTGGATGATTCTGATGATGATGATATTGAAATACTGGAAGAATGCATTATTTCTGCAATGCCAACGAAGTCTTCACGTAAAGCCAAAAAGCCTTCTCAAGCATCTGCTCCAAAAATACCTCCTCCTGTAGCCAGAAAGCCCAGCCAGCTGCCAGTTTACAAACTTATGCCTTCACAGAGCAGACTGCAATCCCAAAAGCATGTTAGTTTTACACCAGGTGATGATATGCCGCGGGTATATTGCGTTGAGGGTACACCAATAAATTTTTCAACAGCTACATCTTTAAGTGATCTTACAATAGAATCACCACCAAATGAGTTGGCCAATGTAGACAGCGTGGGTACAGGGGCAGAGTCAGGGGAATTTGAAAAGAGAGACACCATTCCTACAGAAGGTAGGAGTACAGATGACTCTCAGAGAGCAAAAACTGTGACTGCCCCAGGACTGGATGATGACAAAACAGAAGAGGGTGATATCCTGGCTGAGTGCATTAACTCAGCTATGCCAAAAGGAAAAAGTCACAAACCTTTTAGAGTGAAGAAAATAATGGATCAAATTCAACAAGCATCTGCATCTTTAAGTAACAAAAACCAATCAGAAGGTGAAAAGAAGAAGTCAACATCACCTGTAAAGCCTGTTCCCCAAAACAATGAATACAGAGCACGTGTAAGAAAAAACACAGAGCCTAAAAACAATATTAATAATGAAAGAAGCTATTCAGAGAACAGAGACCTAAAGAAACAGAATATTAAAAATAATTCAAGAGATTTTAATGACAAACTTCCAAATAATGAAGAGCGTGTAAGAGGAAGCTTTGCATTTGATTCACCTCATCATTACACGCCTATTGAGGGAACTCCATATTGTTTTTCAAGGAATGATTCCCTAAGTTCTTTAGACTTTGATGATGATGATGTTGATCTTTCAAGGGAAAAGGCAGAATTAAGAAAAGGAAAAGAAGCAAAAGAAATAGAAGCTAAAGACTGCACTAATACAGAACAGTCTTCAAATCAGCAACCAACTAACAGGACACAAGTTTGTCAAAAACACCCAACAAGCAGAAGCCAGCCTAAAACTTTCTGTCAGTCAACTAAAGATATTCCAGACAGAGGGGCAGCTACAGATGAGAAAATGCAGAATTTTGCTATCGAAAACACACCTGTTTGTTTTTCTCGCAATTCATCTCTTAGTTCCCTTAGTGATATTGATCAAGAAAACAACAACAACAAAGAAGGAGAACCTGCAAAGCGAACTGAGGCTCCTGATTCACAGATGGAATCAAACAGACCACAGACTTCTGGTTATGCACCCAAATCATTTCATGTTGAAGATACACCTGTATGTTTCTCTAGAAACAGCTCTCTGAGTTCTCTTAGTATTGACTCAGAAGATGATCTTTTGCAGGAATGCATTAGTTCTGCCATGCCTAAAAAGAAAAAACCATCAAGAATAAAGAGTGAAAGTGAAAAAAATAATTCCAGAAATGTAGGTGGTATATTGGCAGAAGATTTGACACTGGATTTGAGAGAGATACAGAGGCCAGATTCAGAACATGGTTTCTCACCTGATTCAGAGAACTTTGACTGGAAAGCAATACAGGAAGGTGCAAACTCTATAGTTAGTAGTTTGCATCAAGCTGCAGCTGCTGCATCACTGTCTAGACAAGCTTCATCAGACTCTGATTCTATCCTTTCATTAAAATCTGGTATTTCCCTTGGGTCACCATTTCATCTTACTCCAGACCAAGAAGAAAAACCTTTTACTAGTAATAAAGGTCCACGAATTCTTAAGCCAGGAGAGAAAAGTACACTGGAGTCTAAAAAAGCAGAAGCTGAAAATAAGGGAATCAAAGGAGGGAAAAAAGTATATAAAAGCATGATTACAGGAAAAGCTCGCTCCAATTCAGAAGTTTCAAGCCAGTTAAAGCAACCCCAACAAACAAGCGTGCCTTCAATTTCACGTGGTAGGACAATGATTCATATTCCAGGAGTTCGAAATAGTTCTTCAAGTACTAGTCCTGTTTCCAAAAAAGGTGCCCCACTCAAAAACACAAATTCCAAGAGTCCCAGTGAAGGCCAAAGTTCAGCTAGTTCTCCAAGAGGCGTAAAGTCATCGGGAAAACCTGAGCCAGCTCCTGTAACTAGGCAACTTTCAGGGATGAACCAGGGTGGATCAAGTAAAGGACCTTCTAGATCAGGATCTAGAGACTCTACTCCTTCTAGACCTCAACAGCAGCCATTAAGTCGGCCTCTGCAATCTCCAGGCCGAAACTCAATTTCCCCTGGAAGAAATGGTATAAGTCCTCCAAATAAACTGTCTCAGTTGCCAAGGACATCATCTCCTAGCACAGCTTCAACTAAATCGTCAAGTTCAGGTAGGATGTCATACACGTCACCAGGAAGGCAGATGAGCCAGCAAAACCTTACAAAGCAAACTGCCTTACCGAAGAGTACCAGTAGCATTCCAAGAAGTGAGTCTGCTTCAAAAGGGTTAAACCAAATTCTCAGTAGTGGTGGATCAAACAAAAAGACTGACCTATCCAGAATGTCATCCACAAAATCTAGCGGAAGTGAATCTGACAGATCTGAGAGACCTGTCCTTGTTCGCCAGTCAACTTTTATTAAAGAAGCTCCAAGTCCAACTCTAAGACGCAAATTGGAAGAGTCTGCTTCATTTGAATCTCTGTCTCCTTCCAGGCCAGATTCTCCCACAAGGTCCCAACTACAGACCCCAGTTCTAAGTCCTTCTCTTCCTGATATGTCTTTGTCCTCTCATTCAACTGCCCAGACCAGTGGTTGGCGAAAATTACCCCCTAATCTGAGCCCTTCTGTAGAATATGATGGGAGACCAGCAAAACGTCATGATATAGCTCGTTCTCACTCTGAAAGTCCATCTAGATTGCCAGTCAATAGATCAGGAACATGGAAACGTGAACATAGTAAGCATTCGTCGTCGCTTCCTCGTGTAAGCACTTGGCGAAGAACTGGAAGTTCTTCCTCAATTCTGTCAGCTTCTTCAGAATCCAGTGAGAAGGCAAAAAGTGAAGATGAAAAGCAGCACGGAAGTTCTTTTTCTGGACACAAGCAAAGTAAAGAAAGCCAAGCACCAGCAAAAGGTACTTGGAGAAAAATAAAAGAAAATGAAATTCCCCAGATAATGAATGATCCTCAGCATTCTTCCTCGGGTGCCACAAATAGCTCTGATTCCAAAACCCTGATCTATCAGATGGCACCAGCTGTCTCTAAGACAGAGGATGTGTGGGTGAGGATTGAGGACTGCCCAATTAACAATCCTCGATCTGGAAGGTCCCCAACTGGAAATACTCCCCCTGTTATTGACAGTGTTTCAGAGAAAGGGGGCGTAAATGGCAAAGATTTTAAAGAGATTCAAGAAAAACAAAATCCAGGGAATGGAAGTGTTCCTGTTCGTACCATTGGTTTAGAAAACCGTCTGAACTCTTTCTTTCAGATAGACAGTCCAGACAAGAAAGGCACTGAAACAAAACCTCTGCAGACTAATCCTGCTCCTGCACCAGAAAATAATGAAAGTACTGTGAGCGAGCGTACACCATTCAGTTCCAGTAGTTCAAGCAAACACAGCTCCCCCATCGGTGCTGTTGCCGCAAGAGTTACTCCTTTCAACTACAATCCGAGCCGTAGGAAGAGTAGTGTGGACAATAGTTCTGCTCGGCCATCACAGATACCGACACCAGTAAACAACAGCACAAAGAAACGTGACTCAAAATCTGAAAATACAGACTCTGGTGGAACTCAGAGTCCTAAGCGTCACTCTGGCTCTTACCTGGTGACTTCTGTTTAAATACATCAAAAAATAAAACTGATGTATTACATATAGCAGCTACTTAGAACTTTTGTTTCGAATGAAACTTAAGAAAAATGGGGATTGCTTTTTTTGTTGTTTTTATTTTTTGTAAATAGGTTTGATTCTTGTTAGAGAGTCCTTGTTCTGGAAGCCATATTTGATAGTATACTTTGTCTTCACTGGTAATATTTTGGAGGAATATCTGATTGACAGTTTGAAATAAAATTGCTAATGCAAGTATATTTGTACAGTATGTTTAACATGTATTTAATTAGCTTCCCATCCCATAATCTTTAAATATTGCTTGTCTTGAAATCATGGAACATTGCAGGTAGAAATGATACAGTGTACTGCTTTACCAATCATTTCTAGATTGCAGACTGACTAAACTACATCAGGGAAGAATTGGTATTATTTATGCAAAAAAGTATACTCAGTTTTAGTACTTGTGAGTCCATCTAAACCAATAATTAATCATGTGGCTGTGAAATTCACAGTAATATGGTTTCTGCTGAACAAGCATTCCCAGCCTGCTTTTCTGCATGAATGGAACTGATGTTTATTTTCTGAAGTAATGATAACATTTCTGTGGTCACATAACGTGCATAGATAGTTATGGTGTAACAATTTACACTTCCTTTGTGCTCTGAAAAAAAAATAAAAATAAAAAAAAGAAAACTGTGTAACTGTAAAACCTTGAACAAAATTATTTTACCTGATCTAGATTTTATCTTAAAGTAGGTAGAATTTTTTTGCTATGCTGTAACTTGTTGTATATTCTGGTATTTGAGGTGAGATGGCTGCTCTTTTATTAATGAGAATAAGGGGATGTTTCAACAGAGACTAAAATGAACATTTCAGAATAAATTATTACTATATGTAAATTGTGTGTGTTACTTCTGCATTACATAAAAATACAGGACTTTATTTTGAGATGTCACATTATAATATGTTGTATAATGCACTCACATTTGTGGCCTGATCCAGCAAAACCTTGTACCTCCGGTGTTACTTGTTCTTCTTTATCACTGACAAATAGCTGTTGCAGGATGCTTAACAGTTGCAAGATCAGGCCCTAGGTCTTCTGTAATATAATTATAGTTGAGACAGTTTCACCTATCTCAGGTGCATAACAAGGCTAAAGGCAGGGTATTTCCAGAAGCCAAACAGGATAATTGTTTTCATCACTGCGAGCCTGAAATAATATTGTATGTATAAGAATAATATTTATAAAGCAATTTTTTAAAAATTTGGGGATATAATGTAGAATGTGAAATAGTGACTATAAGATGAAATTTTAATTCTGTTTGAAATCTTCATCCATTTTTATTTGTTTTTAAAATTATAAAGGGAAACAAAGCAAGAATCCCATGACAAGAAATTTGCTTTTGTAGGGAAAAAACAATTCTGAACACAAACCAGGACATTTGCTGCCTCAAGCCTTTTTGATGCAAATACGGTTTGTGCTAGAACAATGCTGAAAAGACAGATTTGTGCTTTAAATATATATATATATAGTTTGAATTTAGATAAGAATTGGTTTAAAGTAGGAACACAAGATAACAAAACATTAACCATTCTGCGCATGACTGAACAAACCATGAAATGGTATGTCAGTTTTGTGGTATCTCAGCTGGACTATTCTAAAGTTAGCATTCTAAATAATTCAGGATTCAAGATGCCCTGATTTCAGGAAGCCCTGAAATAGAGAAGTTTACCTTTATCTTTATATGGTAGCTTTAACACAGTTGCAGAGTACATCATATCTGTGGCTTTGTACTTACCTGATATTGAAATGAATCAGTTTTGTTTAAAATTCATCATAAGACTTGCATTGTTTATGAACAGAGTTGAGATACTATCAGCAGACAGCAGTCAAATATGATTAAATTTAAAGCCAATACCAAAAGTACCTTTTTGGAATAAGTGGCATCTTATTTGATATTTTGTTCTTTGCCTCTTGACAAATTTGCTTAAAGACATACTATATTTCTACACCACGTGGTGAATCTGTTAACGAACAGTGCTTCTCCTATTAGCATTTGTAATATTTTGCATATAGTATCTTCATGAGACTTTTCATGTTAGTATTACTGTTCTTTAAAGACGAAATAGAGACAAAGATTATGTGGTTTTTTTGAAGTCGGGATTTGCTGTTGGAGTAGGATGCAGAACTCCATCCTTGTATTTAAAATGGAAGACCATAAACAATGTAATACTTCTTTGTGCTGGGCTTTTAACCACTAATGAGAAGGTATACCATGTAATCCAGGATAGTCCGTTAGCACCAGCTTTACACCTACATCCTCTTGGTCTAAGAATTTAAAGGTAAACTCAATCCCTATATAGAAATATTGATTTCAGCTTTATAACTGAAGTAATCAAAAGAACATGAGGTGAAACTATAAATAACAGTATGCATATCAAACACCAGAATGTCTTTGAAAATTGTAGTGGCTTCTTTAGATAGTCTTGGAGATACTTCATGATCATTATAATTGGGAAGTTTCTCTTAATACCGTCATAAACAAGCTTATATTTGTAGCAAAGACACATGAGATAAACTTTCCAACTATAAGGGTAGTGAAACACTGAAATATGCTTCCCATGGGAGTTGTTAAATTTCCATTATAGAAGTTCTAAGAAGAGGTTTAGGAAACATCTCATAGGGATGGACTTTAGTATATTTCATATTGCCTGTGTGCAGAGATGGGCTTAGGTGATCCTTTGAAATCTGTGCCAGACCTACATGTCTCTAATTCTTTATCTAAAATGCTTAATAACTGTTAAGAGCCTTTTAGAATATTTAAGGACATCCAGGATGTTTGATTCGTGTTAGTGATTAGGATGCAAAGCTGGATTCCAAGTTTAACTATAAAAACAGATCACAGAAATATAAAAACAGAAAAATGGGAAATAGTAATAATAAGTATATTTGATCTTGGATTTTCTTAGTGATGTCTAGATTAATGGTTGCCAGATCTGGTTTGTGCTGCCAAAGATTTATTCCTTGGTTTTACTTAAATGAAGTTGCTGCAGCAGGCAACAGGACCTTATTTATGCTGAGGCAAAACAAGGGAAAGTAAGGAGCTGAGGAAGCCAAGGCTCCTTTTCCTGTTCTTTGGGGATACACTGCCTGCCTTTCTACAGATTTTCATAGAACTTTTGTGATTTGTATGCATATCTGCAGTTGTCTTTGCATTAGTTTACTAAACAAAGTTTTGTTCTCTTTATGTGAGTTGTGGAAACATGACCTCCCTGCATATTTTTACTATTTAATACCTATGTTCATTCTAGCTCCTTGCAGTGTGCCACAGTTAAGGTTATTGCTAAATTTCTGTGAAAGCTCTTCTGACTAAATATTGCAAACTTTAAAAGGGAACTAATCTAGTTATATTTTTCATGTGCAGTTCTCCATCAGAATATTTTCCCTTGAAACCTTAAAGATAATTCTTAAAACTCCTTGTCAGAGTTGACAGCTTGAAAATTGAAAGTCAACAGCCTTGCCAGGATTTCCTGGCAAGATTGGAATATTGTTTGAAGCAGGACTTGGCTTCAAACTTGAGACTGCAAGCAGCAGCACTCATCTGACCCTTCAGTGGACCGGTTCAGCTCGTATTTGGTAGAACTGGTTGAGGGAAGTAGTAGGATTTGTGCTGCTTTAGTATGCTGAATTTGCTCCATGCGGGGTCAGGTAAGCGCTGCCTAAGCCAGCAGAAGAGAAAAGCAGCTAGTGCTGGTGGAAAGAGGTTGGATCAAGCCATTACTTGCACTTTTAAGCCAATATGCCAAGTTCCAGAACTGTTCTTCACCCTTTTTGAGACAGCAAAAGCAAATTGAAGTTTTGGACCCCTAACTTGTTCACTCTGAACTTCTGCCTAATGGCCTTCTAGCACTTTGCATTTACATATGTTGTGTGCCAGGTAAGTCCATCATCCTGGAAATTCTAACAACTAACAAGAGGTATTACATTAGTCTATAGTTTGTGTTTCTAGAAAAGAAATTGTTGTTCTTCAAAATAATAAAAAAAAATCTACCACATGTGAAGTTATATGCAACAATTTTTTAATTTGCAATGTTAAATGCATTAAGTCCTTCAAAATTAAAATGATTTACTGCAATTAGTTGGTTTCTGGAAGAGGCTTCAAGGGTGAGAGAACATATCCCTTCCTTAATGAAGACAGTACTACTTGTAGGCATGATCTGGAAAAAGTTTAGGTGGACAAGCTCTTGCATGTTGTTACTAGATGCCTCCCAAAAGTCTTTTCAGACCTCCCATTAAATAGTAAGAACAGCCTAAATGTTGCTAACAATCCTACCTAGACTTCCACCTAAATATAACTTAACAATACTGTAATGCCTTGCAAAGTCTCATCCACCTGTCTGACAGCTTTGTTCTCGACGAGATGTGTGATTTGGATGAAGCTGTGAATCGAAAGTGAAGTGTCAGTTAATGTGAAGCATGACTTCCTCCACATGCTTAAAGCTCTGAGGACTTTCTTAATACCATACCACCCAAATGTGTTCACTCTCTGCTACCACAGCCATCTCCTTTGCACTTTTAAGCATAACCAGAAGAGATGTCCCCAGTTCTTTATTTTCAAATCACATATAGAAATGGCATTCCTGCTTCATAGTTTATGCAGAATAACAGATGGTAAGCGTATCTTAGAGAATATTAATGTAGTTAAGGTTGAGTTTTTAGTCTGAATGGTAAGGTAGATGCTTATGTGTTGTATTTGGTTACATATTGGAAGTGCAAGGGGAATTTGGTGTGGTGCTGAAGAGCTTAAGAGTTCACAACAGTAACGTAGGTGTCAATGAATTTGTGATGCCCAGATGATTATCAAGTATGTCTTTAATACCTAGGTTTTCTGCTGTCAATTTTCAGTTTTCCAGATGTGCTCTTTATTTACTCTTAAGACTGGGTAATGCCTCCTTAGCATAGTTTTGCAAGTAATCTACTCCTTGGAAATTTCCTCATAGCTACTGGATTAGATATATATTAATTTCTGTCATTTCCAATATTTGAGATTCTTCTAATTTTGATGTTGGTGAAAGTACTCTTTTCTTGAGTGGACATGGAATTGCAATTAGGATTTCATGAAGGTGTAGGGGGAGCTTGTTCATTCACTAAAACGTGCTACCAGAGTTGTAAGCTCAAGAGATGCATACAAATTGACTATCTCCTGTGCCCTACTTCCTAGTGGGATTTAAGATGCATAAAGCTTGTGCTGGTTCTCTGCAAGTAAGTTGTCATCCTCTGAGATCAGATACGTTTTCCCACCTATGAATGTTGTTTCTCTAACAAACTCAGCCCACAATTCTTTCCTTCAGTTTTGTTGCTTGCTTCTGCCTGAGATGTGTTACTGTTTTTATCCTAACTCTGTAATTCTTTCTTCAACTATTCTAATGTATTTTGCTTCGCAGTATACTAATTCTGAATTTAGTCTTGCTATGCATAACTTATTACTTACAGTGTTATATAAAATTTCCTCCTGATTGCACCTTGTCAGAGTGGAATTCTTTTCTTGATTATTTATTACTAAAAGTTAGGTGTCTGTTTGCTGTACTAGAAATATGATTTAATTTAACGAGAAAGTTGCTCTTGAGACACTTATGCAATGATAAAGCATATCAGAACTAATGGTCTGAGAAACCATGTAGTTTCACTTTGGTAGTAATCATGTTTCAGATAAACACCAAGTGGAAAAAGCTGAGGGAGATACACAGGTCACCAGTATAACTGTTCTCTTCCATGTCTCATTTTAAAATGAATTGCACAAAATCTAGTTCTGACACAGTGTAATTCCATAATCTCTGATACTTACAGTAAGTTCACAAGGAAGCTTATTTCATCATGACTTTTAAGCATGACAGACTCATTTAATTCCAGCTTTTTCTTAACTAATGCATTTTGTTCCTGATTGGAGACTTATTAAGGGACTTATATTAGTTGATTGCCAACATGTACACAAACGTACTTAAATACATATGCTTGGCTTGCTCTCTTCTATTCATCCTAGACTTTGACATAGTTAGAAGCACTTAACTAAAATTAAAAAAAAAAGTCTAATTTCAGGACTGATCAGCTGGTCCCTTATTTTACAAGTGTCTAAAGAAAAATACACTTCATGGTCTTGATTCTTATACAGAAAGAAAATTCCTTGCTAGCAATTCAAAAAGTCAGTAGGGATTGTGAAAACTACAGGATTTTGAGTGATTTACATTTAATACAAATGAAGGTAGTTTATGCCTAATTCCATCCCTGCTAACAATTCTCTGTGCAAAATAACATACTGCTTGGGGTGAGGGGGAAAGGCATCTTGGGTATACAATAAACAGAATTCAGACTTTGTGCATCTTACCTAGGTTGTTACTAAGGTCTATGATGGCAGACGTGTAATATGGAATAGCAGGAAGGTAGATAAAAAACTGAGTCGTAATATAAATGGCTATAAGCCTCTTTTTTAATTCCATTGCATGATGAAAGGGGGTTGGCATCTTTCTGTTCCTACTATAATTGAGCAGTTGAATGAAAATGACAGATTATTTGACACTTTTTTAGGTTATTTGGAAGTCTTACCAACAGAAATCCTCTAGCTTAAGTGGAAGTTATGAGTTCATTGCAAATACTATGTTATTGTGTCATATACATCTGGATGATTGATGGTTCCTTTTTATCCTAAAAACTGAGTTTACACAGCTGTGACTTTACACAGCTGTCAGCTGTTCTACAGGGCAAGAACAAGGCCAGAGGATGACTGGGTGTAAAACCAAGATCCGTAAGTCAGCAACATAGTCTTTACAATTACTAAGGAATGAGAGATCTGTAGAAATCCACATTTTTCTATTTCAGTTTTTCCAATTCCACTGTTGCCAGCTAAACAGGGATTTGGATAGAGTCGATTGGGAATGTGGTGCCTGACAGTTTCCCCGGTACCTCTGTGAAATACTGTATACAGACTCTGTTCTGTGTTCTTACTTACTCCGTGTAAGTCAAGAGATGGGTCTAGGTGAAGTAATCCAAAAGACTTTCAGCTCTGAACAGAGTACAAGTCAGGGACTATTTCAAGGCACTTCTGACTGTCAGCTGCTCTTGTGCAGCACTTACACAGATGAAACACATTCACCTACTGTGGCCTTAGAAATCTTGGGGGTGTTTTTTGCATCTTAAGGATATACAGGCTATTAAGATTGATTATGGGCTTCCATCATTAAGATGAACAGAACCAATGCTTCTGCTGATTAATAATGATAGTTGTGTAGCTGCTGTCTCTGCAGGACAGGCATGAGGTAGAAAGAAAAGGAGTAGACTCTATATTTAAAATAAGCGCTCCTCTGGGGAAAGCAGTACAAATACTGCGAAGTGGAGTACACGAAGAATGGAATGGCTCACTCTGAAAACTGAAATTTCACGGTAAGTAAATACTAGTTTTTACAGATCTGAATGAAGGACAGCATTCTTCTCCCTCTATGCTGATGAAAGGTCTCTGTTTGAGAGACCTAGTTTACACCAGTCTCGAGCATGAAGTACATTTCCATTTTGAACACTTTTTTTCTAGACCCCATATTTAAGTTTAAAATATATTTTTTGAATCCTAGTTTATAAAGATTGCAGAGAAAATCCTTCTTAGCTTGCCCTCTTCCTTTCAATGTTTATTGGACCTATTAATATCTCACTTTGCATTCCCTTTTTGTTACACATTTTATCTGCAGTCCACTACAGATCTCCTGCACCCATCTAGCTAAAAATACACCTTCTGAATGACTTCACTAGTCCACCTATTGTACAGGCATTTCTAGCATGACTGACTGCAGTGTAACACTGTTAGAGAAAACTGAACACGTAAGCTAGATCTGAATAAACTGACATCTGTATGTGACACTTTCAGTGAAACACAGCAGTACTGATGCAGCTCAAACCATTTATCTGCACTTGGTGTGCCACTTCTGTTCTGGGTACTTGGACTTATCACAGGTGAAATGTACCACTCCCTAGTAAAACCAATTTGAACTTCTATTTCATGATTTTATAGGGACCTTGATTTTTTATTTATTTATTTTGGGGGGAGGGGATATTTTTCTCCTGCAGACATGCTTAACAGTAATAAAGTAGGGTCTGACTAGGCACACAACTTGCTGCCGACAGTGTGTGCAGCGAGGCAATTCTCTGAAATGCAGGCAGTGCAGTGTTCATGCCTTGTCACTTCCCCTTCTACAGCAGTTATGACAAATGGAATAACTTGGAGAAGTTATACACAGCTTTCAGAGACCAGGAGCCCTGGTATTAAGCAAAGGCAATATTTGCAGTCTTGACATTTTGCTACAGACATACATGAGTCCTATGCTCACTAGCAATTACATCTTATCTTCAGCTTGCTTTAAAATATTTAAAGCCTGTCAGGTTTTGATTGCTTCATTATTAAATTTCTGATGTCAGGGATAGCACATATTTGGAAAGTGCATGCAGCCATAACGTGCCTGAGCTAGTGTGCTCTGTGACCTACTTCTGTCCCCCAATTCTTCAGGCTAGAATTAAGCAGAACTCAAGTTTGAAATGTATTTCTTATGACACTAGAATAAATGTAGTGACTGGATGCCATATAGTCAATGAGGTCATTCTATAACGATGATGGAGATTAAATTGACATGTTTGTACCTAATGGTTCATTTTAGGCATGTTAGTTTCACTAACACTATGAATACTAGTACCAATAAGTAAGATAGGTATGTAATAATAGGATCTGCAGAAAAGAAGACATACTTCCCTCATAATCAGTCACGTATGCCACATGATTCAGTCTAGCCCAAAAAACTCCCAGCAATTTTTTATGATTTTTTCATCTGAAAAAGAAACAATTGTTTTTATCATTACCACAAATACTGATATAGGCAATGTAGCTTTTGCTCTGATATAGTAAGTTTAAATACTGGTTTAGAAGTTAAGCCATTACCCCTAATAGGTTGGTATTAAATAGCTGCATGAATTCAAGTGAAGGGAAAAAAATAGCCTGCAATTGTCAATTATAACAACATTAAAAATAAACGCACAAAAGCTTTCTCACTGTCCTGAACTAAGTGGGTTGACTGAGAGCAAACCTAATATGCAATGATGATACTGTGCCATTCACAAACCAGCCATGTTCGATGCCTTCTTCAATGTAAAGTCACAGCAGTGTTTCTCAAGCTGATGTCCAATGGTAGTCTGTTATGCACCAGAACTTGCTTTAGAAAGTAACTGTGAAATTGCAAACATTGGGAAATTTAGCAATAACAACAACAAATACAGGGTGAAGAGATAACTTTCAATGTTTGCTCATTATGTTTTAGCCTAATTTTTGTTTATGAAGCTATTGTAACATTGTATAAACGACTCTTAGCATTTTTTTTCCCTACAAGCATTAGATCATTATTTTAACTCTGCTAGAGCATTGTCCTTCAGAGACAGATCCAGCTTTACACCCTTTTGTCAGGTTCCAACTTGTGTCCAAGAAAGGGAAGATTATGGCTATCATTATTTGAGAAAAACAAGCTGCAGTAAGCCTGACTGGTAACATGTTTTAGTGATGACCATGTGTCATGGTCGTGCAATTAATACTGCACGCCTGCATGGAGACACAATTAATATAATGAAATCTAGTCTGTTCACACTTTGCATTCTGTATACAGCAACAGAGGGTTAAGTGGCTGTTGGAGCCTTGTTCAGCTATAGGATCTCCTTCTCCCCAGTCACAGGGACATGGATCTCAGGATAGTATTTAGGAATCACTATCCCACTGCCATGGGGTGCGATGGGCATGCACTGGTGAAGCATGGGTAGACAAAGGCTGCAAAAGCTGTTGACCTGCCTTCCCACCTCCTTCCCCCCCTTGTAGCTTGACTCTGGCTGAAGGCAGGTGGCAACTGCTGGCAGAAACTTCTGCCACCTTGCCCGACACACAGACTAAGCACTGACAACCTGGGCAGCAACTATGAAGGAAACAGCAGCTCTCACACTTTATAGGTGGTGGAAATCTCAGTGGAAAACCATGTAATAGACGTGTGTGTGTGGGCAACAAAGACTTAAAACCCTACACAAAGCAAGAACACAGGGAATCCATTATCAAGCTAGTGCTAACAAGATGATAATTACGTTCAATAGATGACCTCTTGGAGAGGTACACTTAACTCTGTGTTATCCAGGTTAGTTGTAACCAGGAGATCACCCTCCGAAAATCTGTCTTTAGCACTTTGCTAAATTTTAGCATGTTAGATCAACAAGTTCCTTCACAACTCTGCGTAACTTTTTTTTTTTTTTTTTAGCTGCTGAGCTTGTTGTGTCATGTTTGTGAAGAGCTGCCTCTCTTCTGGACAGCTGCAGTCTGATTTTTGAAAGCTGCTACTGCAGAGACCACACAGTTGCATTGCTCATATTTCTTTCCTGCAGTACTTTGTACAGCTTATTCACTTCTGACGTAATGAGAGCAAAGACAGAAGACAACAAAACTGTCCATCATCCAAAAGACTGAACAGACCAAGTAACTCATTGATGGGTGCCAAATGCCATCCCGATTATGTTACAGCTTCCTTGTAACTCTTAACTCTTCCAAGTTTTCATGAACTGTATTATGAACAGTATCATTAATAGATCTTCCCTGCAAACACACCTGTCTTGCATTGTGTCCAGAAGGGCAATGAAGCTGGTGAGGGGTCTGGAGAACAAGTCTTACGAGGAGCGGCTGAGGGAGCTGGGATTGTTCAGCCTGGAGAAGAGGAGGCTCGGGGGCGACCTTATCACACTCTACAGGTACCTTAAAGGAGGCTGTAGCGAGATGGGGTTGGTCTATTCTCCCACGTGCCTGGTGACAGGATGATGGGGAATGGGCTAAAGTTGTGCCAGGGGAGGTTTAGGTTGGATATTAGGAAGAACTTCTTTACCGAAAGGGTTGTTAGGCATTGGAATGGGCTGCCCAGCGAAGTGGTTGAGTCACCATCCCTGTGGAGGTCTTTAAAAGACTTTTAGATGTTGAGCTTAGTCATACGGTTTAGTGGAGGACTTGATAGCGTTAGGTCAGAGGTTGGACTAGGTGATCTTGGAGGTCTATTCCAACCTAGATGATTCTGTGATTCTATATCTCAGCACCCTCCTCTTCATCTAGGAGACCTGTATGTTCTGTTAAAGCAGAAAAATACAGCTAGGGATAAATGTTCAGTTATTTGTGGAACAGCTCTCTCAGACCCTCATCGGAGAGGTGCTGCTCCACCTACACCATTTTTACTCGGCTGCTGCCACACCCACTCCCGCCCCGCCCCGCCCCGAGGCGCGGCCGCCATTTTCTGGGCCGGATCCCCCGAGATGGCTCCTCCCACCGCAGAGCCCTCAGCGCCTGGGGTTGGGTATACGTCTCGCCTTCTAATTGGACAACGCGCTTGAAGAGACAGCACCAGCGCCCAATCGCATTCCAGAGATGGCGTGTGGGGGCGGGACTTCTCGGCGTGAGGAGGCGGTGCCGGGCGGGCAGCGGCGCAGAGCAGGCCGTTAGTATGGCCGCAGCCGCCGCGTCGCTGTCGGACAAGGAGAGGTAATGCGGGTGGGTTGGCACCCTGCGCCCCGCCGCCGCCCCTCGCGTCGTGGCCAGAGCCCTACGGGGGTGGGGGGACTGCGGCAGAGCGAGGCCGGGGCCTGCGGTGGGGCAGCGTGAGGGGCGTTATAGCGCGTCCGTTAAAAATGGCGTGCTGTGGTCCGGGGACACGCTCCTCTGTGGTCTCGTCCCGTCATGGTCGTTCTTCGGCCTCTCCTTGTGGGCCTCAGCCGCGGTTTTTTGTGCCGGATGGGAGCGTAACTGGGGCTTTGTCAGTGTTGTCCCTGTGCTTGACATGATGGGATGTCTCAAAAAATCTCAGTTTAACGTAATCGAGTCTTTAAGCATGTGTTTTTTCACTTACATAATTTATCAATATAAGTTACCTAAACCTGGCTAGCATTGCTGCGTGAATAGGCAAATTGCTAATACGTAAGAAAAAAGTGATTCTCACTTTTATCAATAACATAATCATCAACAAGGGTACTACAACCCTTTGAGGGAACTTTCATTAATTCTCAGTGAAAGGGAATATATCTGATATATTTTCTTCTCATAGCTTTCTGGGTTTTAAGAAATGGGTTAAAACATTTTTTTTCAGTCTCCTTTTCTTCTCAGAGCAAATATCCCCACCCTGCGTGCGCTCTCTGCCCCCAAAAGTGGTGTCACACAAATGGGGTTTCTGCCAAATGGTCAGGCAGCGTACTGAGTAACTGAAATGGGGTTTTGCAACATCTTAAAAATAAGTGAGGGAAAATAAGTGGTTGTTTAAAATTGCTGTGGAAACTTCATATGTTTTAGCAGTAACATTTTTTTTTTAACTAGGAAAATAATGCATAAACGGTGTTAGGAGTTGATGTTACTTAATTAAAACTTGCTGTTTTCTCTCTTTTTTTTTCTAGATTTATCTGCATTTATCCAGCATATTTAAACAACAAAAAGACAATAGCAGAAGGAAGAAGGATACCTATAGACAAAGTAATTTTGTGGGTGGCAGGGAAATATGATGTTTTGTTTTGCTGTGTAGTGGTGTGCAAAGAACTAGAAAATGAAACTAAATTTCAAAGTTACTGATCTTTCCTATCCCCCATGGCAAGTAGCTTGATAACTAGAAATTACAGTATGTTTGACAATAATCTAATGTGAATGTGTTAATTTGGTAGAGGAGTACAGGGTTAATGCATCAATTTTCATGTGAGCAGCAACCTTGGCAAAAAGGTGAAGTAATGAAAACCAAACGCGCTCAATCTATTACAAAATTGATTTGCCAAATAAGAGAGTGATGCAGAAAATAATACTTAGCTAGTGATTGCGTGCTTGGTGACTGGTTTGTCAAAACATGCCCATATTCTGTGCTCTGCCCTCTTTGCTGCTGTCTGTCAAAGATCAGAGCTTATCTATGAGCTTAGGCCATGCTGTGGCATGTAGATTTGTTAGTTGCTCTTTCAATCTGTATGGAAATAGTTTTCATCATGTCCCTCTTTATAGCATTTTTAACAAGCAATGCTGGGAATTTTAATGGCTTTTCTCACTGCTTAGGAAGTTTTGGTGGTGTTTTGTTTTTCTTTCTCCTGATAATAGTTTAAAAAAAAAAAGTGAAAATTAAAAAAGTGAAAATAATTCTTGAGCATATACATTGCCAAAGATCTATTTATGGGATGAATCTGCTGCCCCAGGCCTAAAAAGTTTGCCTTAAAAGAGGAAAAAAAAAGTTTACCTGCAATCCTTGCTGTAATTTTGCCTTTATTAATTTATATTTTTTTGGTTCTGTATAAATATAATTAATGTTGTTTCAGTTATTTTTCACAGGCAATTCTATTACCTTCTCCTAAGTCCTAAACAATTGTGTCTCATCTGCTTTGTTTTACTGATACCTTATGTGTTCTTTTTGATGTTTTCTAATCTGTAGGAGGGCAGTAGATTAGTCACTATTTGAAGTGTCATTTCTTTGCCCATCTGCTTTTTCTAGCTATAAAGGTATAGAGTGGGAAACCACTAACTATTTCTGTATAGGTAGTTAGTTCATCACTGAAAAATGTGTAACAGTAGTATGTTGTTTCAACAGGCTGTTGAAAATCCCACATCCACAGAAATCCAAGATGTGTGTGCAGCAGTTGGATTCAACGTGCTATTAGAGGTAATGTGAAACAAACAAACAAACCTCCCCCAAACAAAAAACAAACCAATCAAAAAAAGCTACCTTGGTGTGTGTCTCCTATCATTTTGTTTTTTGTTGCAGGCAGGATAAGTTGCAACTGAGAAGTTTTTGTTAGTAGCCATAAAGATATTTGATTGGTTTTGAGTAATAATGAAGGAAATGTTTGAAAACTGTGTGCAAGGCAAGAATAACTTGAATCTCTGAGTTAATGTCACTTTTTAAGCTTATAAAAAGATCATTCTTAGTTACCTATTCTGGAAAGATTATCTTAGTTTCTTAAAAGTTCTTTGTAGAGTAAGAGTAGAAGGAAATTTTGCAAGGTGTAACTCTAAAAACATGCTTTTTAAAGTTTAATTTGCAATGAGAGTTCATTATCTGTTGGAATGAGTGTCTGATAGGAATAGGATTCTGCTGCCACTTAAAATTTTCAGGGTCCTTTGGAGTTACATTATAGCTAGTGGTGCAAATAGCATTTAAGCTATTAACTGCAATACCTGCTTGGTATTTAATTGGTTGGTTACTTTCTCCTAGTGGAATGAGTCTGCATTTGTAGTGAGGTAACTTTTCACATTTCATTTTCTGAAGTGATTATTAATTTATCAATTTAAAATACTGTTGGCAAAATACTTGGGGGATGACATGGCTGGAGAGCTACAGGTCTGGGATGGATCCGCTCAGAATTCCAGTATGCTGTGACAGATCAGATGCCTGACAATTTTTGTAGAAAATGACTCCAGTACTTCATACCTAAGCAAGTTTCTCCTCCTTTGTGACAGAAAAATAAGATGTATCCCAGAGAGTGGAACCGTGATGTGCAGTACAGGGGTAGAGTACGAATTCAGCTCAAACAAGATGATGGCAACCCATGTTTACCTCAGTTTCCAACACGTGAGTAGAGTATCTGGGTTAGACGCTTTACCTGTTACTAGAATAGAAAGACTTTGTTTTGTTATCAGCTTGTTTAATTAGTTCTACTGTTAACAAATTTTAGAATGTTACATTAAATCTCTTCACCTCTGAAAATCAACAAAATCAAGTCCATGTATGAACAGTGAGAGGAGTTTTTAAAGATGCTGTTGTCTTTGATAGTGCTCTTTCTTCAGTGCTTGAATCAAAAAGAAGTTTGTGGAGTGTTGTGTGATAACTATAGTGAATTAATCACCCTTCCAGTTTTGGCTTACCCTTTTCTTGACAGTCAAAACAGAAGATTTGGTATTAAAATGGCTCAATTCCACCCCTTTTTCTTATGCTATGTACATCAATTAGGCGTCATTACAGGTGCCAGATAGGTAAAACACAACACTGAGTGCACAGTTCAGTTTTCTACTGGCTGTTTTCAAAAACTAACAATGAAGGGCAGGTCATGAAGCAGCTCCCTGTAAATTACGTGTCATTCTTGAAGAGCTATTCTTGTTAATTGGACTTGTGCATTTTTCTTGACCAGGAATCAAGTTGTAAAAGGCAAGCAAATATGTATCTGAAGAAGCATGTATCTTAAGGAAAGAGCAAGAAGAATACTAAAATGAGAGCAGCTGAAGAGTACTGTTAATCAGAAGGAAAAAAATTCAAACCATGTTACAGTAGGAAAATGGTAGTGTCTTTGTAAAAATACTTGTAGCTGTTTGCTAGTTGTTTTGTACCAAGTATTTCAGGCCATTAAGAATTGAGGGGAGAGAGAAACAGGAAGGATGTGGATACTTTGGGTATTGTCAGGTGATGTGCCAGTTCTGGTCTGCTGTAATACCAATTTCTGACATGACTGATTCCTGTGCTTAAAAAATAAAAAATAAAACTAAAAAAAAAGACGTTCCTTCAAAACTTCCAGCTACAGATGGAAGGAAACTGAACTCCTAGGCTTTATATCGAGTTTAACAGAAATCTGAATCTGAAATGCGTTTAATAGAAATCTGAAATGGGGTTGAAGTTTCTGTCTGAAGATGATGTGGATGCTGTTAACACAGCAGGTGTATGCAGTGATCTCTCTCTGTATTTTTAGGTAAATCAGTGATGCTATATGCAGCAGAAACCATTCCCAAACTGAAAACAAGAACCCAGAAGATGGGAGGTAGCGATCAAAGTCTTCAGCAAGGAGAGGGAGGCAAGAAAGGTAAAGGGAAGAAAAAGAAATGATCCCACATCTGGAGTAATTGTAACATCATATAGTTGTGGTTATGACAGACATGGATGTACACGTTACCCTACTGCAACTTTGAAGTGAAAGATACAGGAAAGAAAGAAACAGGTCAAGCCAAATTGAACTGCTGGCTTATTTTGGAAGTGGAATGCATGTACCTGCTTTGCATCTGTAACCATGAATCTATCTTCACACACAACCTGCGAGTCTGAAGCTAGCTTCCAGTTTTAAAAGTGGAGCAACATAAGCAAGTCATGTGGAGGGGGGAAATATTTTTTCCAAAAGAAATATGCAGCTTTTTTTAAAAAAAAATGTAAAATCTTATGCAGACTAGATAGGCAAATGTTTTTTCAGCCTGGTTAACCATTTATTTTTGCTAGTCTTGTTTCTGGAAGGTCTGTATCACCAGCTACAAAATGTACGTCAGTGACATTATGACTTTGTAAACTTCCTTGCTAATCATCTTTCACAATTGTCAGTATACTAATAAAGGTGGCACATGAATTTTGAAAACTTTGTATAGTTACTTTTGTCAAAAGTGTTAACTTCCTTCAACAACCCGTTTAAATAAGTCAATGACATATTGTAGTGTTTATTATTCTGTTTATGATGACTGAAAACTGAACACAAAAATTAGCTTGCTCTTTTTTTTGTCTTTTTATAGATATGAAATACTGTATTATCCTATTTTTGGTTGTTATTTGAGAGTTTATGAAATGCACTTTCTAGATTTACTTTCTACCTGTCAAATACTATTTCAGATGTCTGAGCCTTGCAATATCTGGTAATGTAAAAAATACATACTCCAAATATATATATATGTAGTGCATGGATGGGAACAGGAATTTATCTGGAGAAGATTAATTGATCCGAACAGCTGTCAGTAGCAAGGAGCCTTAGAAGCATTTTAAATATGTACTGTACAAGCCGAATGAGGGATACTTAATATAACAAGACTGAAAAGGAAACAGTGCTACCTGTTGCGAGTTTAAAAAAAATTCCTCGTGAGCTTTTCTAATACTTACTGTATGAAAACAGAGTCAGTTGAATGTTTACGCAGATGAGTACTAGAAACAAGTTATCTGAGTAGTCTGATAATTTTTTCATGTAGCAGTATTCTCTTTTCGGGTTTGTTTCATCTGTCTGTCAGGTATGTTCTCCGGCATCCCTTTTTTCCCTGTTTTAAAGATAAGCAGCATTCAAAATTCATCTAAACATTTAATGACCGTGAGTCTAAAGTAATGAAAGTTGTTAAGTTCTTACTTGATGGTATCTTTGCTCAAGTTACTCATGCTTGTGTTCTGGGTTTTATACTCTTACTCCTTGTTCCACCCAACCACTTTTTTTCAAGTGGACAGTAATTTACCAGTGACCCTTGAAGCTGATGCTGGTTGGTACCCACAGCAAAGGACTTGGAGTCCCCTGCCTGTGAGTGGTTCAAAGTCTGCTTTATTTCCTTTCTGTGAGGCTTTTTAAGTGTGGCTCTTGTATGGCAGTGCTGCACATAGGACGCATACTTACTCTCACAGCAGCTGCACCAAATCCTGAGGCTGCCATGATGAGTTCCCCAGCCTGAGCCCCATGGCTGTGGGAGGAACAGAGGCTGCCTCTGCAAAATGACTTTGCAGAGGAAATCCTGTGCTCTAAGGCTGTAATTGGGTATGGCTCTGTAGGAGCAGATACTTTTTTTTCTGCTGACAAAACAGTTTGCACAAGCTACCTTTGGATTAGCCGACCTTGAACATGTAAATGCTGAGATGTCAGCTGAAGGGTGTTGCTGTCTGAGCTGATGGAGTGCTGTGTGGCAGAGACAGCAGCATGGACATTGCTGGGAGCAAGCAAAAGGTTTGTTACAGGGAACAACTGGACGAGGTCAGAGGTTACTTAGTCACTACTGCTCTGTGAAGTAGAAATAGCAAGTGAGAGAAGCAAGAATGCAATATACAGTTGTATGGAAGACAGTAACTGCTCACTGATTTGGGGCCTCAAGTTATTCCTGGCTTTTCCTGATCACTGAGTAACTTTTCTGAAATATTTAAAGTGAGAGCTCTGTGAAAATTAAAGGATTGTACAAACAAGCTGAGATCAATTTCTCCAAAGACTACTATTAACCTCAGATATATAAAACTGATTTAATAAATGAAAAAAGCTCTGGGTATTTTGGGTAAGGCTGGCTTATTTTAAGCAAATTATGCACTACTAGGAAATCAGCTGATTAGTACCATTAGGGATTCAAAACCTAATTCTCACAACCTCTGCCTGCTTCTCCCCTCATCTGTGAGCTGAGGGGAGTTCTGCTTCTTTTGGTCTACATTTTGCTTTTTCATTTTCTGTTTGGCTTTTAACTTGGTACTCTGTGAGCAATGCTGGCTCTTTTGTCTCATTTGAGACATTGGACAGTGCAGCACAACTCCCCCTTTACTGGCAGAGTTAAGCACACAAACCAGTCTTCCATTTGTGGATTTCTTAATTTTTAACAAGTAGAGTTACTTAGAGGATAAAAACAAACAGGCCAAGATAGAAAGTCAAATTCCTCTGCAGGGCTTCCCTTCTCTTCAAAACCTTTCTTCCCTCTCCTCAGTTGCTGGGAATAGAAAAAACTGGAAGAGTCCCATGGGACTGGAAGTAGAGGCAAGGGTGCTGTAAAATCCAGAAAAATACTGGAAATGTTGGTCTCAGTGCTATTAATAGAAAACCACCTTTTCAGGGAAAAACTGGCCGATAATTGATTTATTTTTTTTAAAGGTATCTGGAGATCTTTTTATTTCAGCTGTCTTGCTTTTACTGTCTTCCGTAAGAATTTGCTGCAGTAGTTGCCGAGAGGACGCTAAGACGTGTGGTTTCCAGTAGGTGGCAGCGTTAACAAGGATACACATCGCTCGGTGAGAATTTACGTCCAAGATGCGAGGAATCTGGATATAGGGCTGGCGTTTCTCCACTAGTCAAGATTTTTGAAAGTATATCCTCGTTATTTTCCTTTACTTCTAGGGGAAGGCACCTAGGCAGAGGTGAAACATTTGAAGCGGACGTGTGAGCTCCAAACCCTTCTAGCAGTCCTTACAACCGTGACAGCGCTAGGTGGGGAACACTGAGGTAGCCAATGAGCAGCTCTGGAGACACAGACAAACAGCAAAGAGGTGACTAAAAAATGAAAATTCAGTGCTGTTTTGAGATAGATGCTTTGTTCTTTCAGCTGCGTGAAAGGTTGCACGTAGCTGCTGTCACAGAAGCACAACCACTGTTACTCAGTTCCTAACATAAAAAAAGTGAGTTTCCAAAGCTTAGTTTGAAATATGTTTTAATTGGAAGATGGCACCAGTGTATGAGCGTATATAGTTTTCTACCTTCAGTCATGAAATAAATTTCACAAACAGGTTTGGGGAAAACAGCTGTTCTTAAAAAGACGTGTGTGTACATCCTGTTCGTTGTGCATGTTTAACGATTGGAGCCTTTTAGCTAGCACTGCCTTTTGGGGCAGCAGCTGCAGCTGGGATGTTCTTGTGTGATGCACTGAGAGCATGAGAGACCCAGTGGATCTCGTTTCATTCTCTGTCAGCAGCTGCAGGTGTAGCTGTTCTTTAATGTATTTAGCTTCTTCCTGTTGCAAACTCGACTTTATGTCATATGTGTTATTTTATGTCTTAGTATAGCTTTTCAGAGACATCTTTTCCTAAAGAAAAAAGGCTTGATACAAATGCTCTCTTCATCTATTGCATTATAACCTTTAAGTTATACCTGTTGATTCACTTCGTTGAAATAATACAAAGACAAGTTCACGAAAAGTTCACAAAAAGACAGTGAGTTGTCTTAAGTGACGAAAAACCATTCTATGTCCCAGATGGAACATGGAAAGTCAAGGAGAATGAACGTTTATCCCTTCTGGTTGGCACTCCTTTTTATAGGATTTTATAATAGAATACGTATATATATATATATATATTTTAAAAAAAGAATAAAAGCACGTAATTATATTCACAATTATTTTTTAAATACAGTAACAATAGCAAGGATGAGATGAAAAGTATTTATACACCATTATAGTGTCAAGGTATGTCCCATACATTAGTAACAGTCAGAGGATTCATTTTGGAGAACAAAAGATATCTTTAAATAAGTAAATAAATAATTAAATATATATGCATATATATATATACGTACAGAAACCTAAGAAACTGCTATGCAGGTTAGCTTCTTGCTCTCTTTTCTGAAAGTTACAGTCAATACAGCATCAGTGTGTGTTACAAACATTACCCTCAGTCCACCACAGATACACACGAGAGGTCAGTCTGCAGGTTCCGGAGGCAAAGAAACTGCTCTGGCTTGATGCGAAGAGCAAAGACATAAGTTGCTGTCAGAGAAAAGATGCTGTCAAAGTGTGTCACGTATATGCTAGAGCATCTCTACCACCATCTATACTGCATCTATATTCAATCTATACTAGAGCATCTCTACTTATCCAGTCTGGGTGATCTTAGGAGCATTCTGAAGACCCAGAGGAGGGTCTGTTTGTCATTTCTGTTTTTATAGCCAGTGAAAATTCTTATAATTTTACACAGCGTGAATGAAAAACACTAAGCGTACTTGCAATTTTCACAACTTCTAAGCAAGTGGAGATGAGGTTGTGGAATAAGCAAATAAACTGTTGATCTGGAAGCAGCCTAAAGATTGTCTTTAACCAGGGCCTTGTATTGTCCTTATGGCTGATCTGCCAGGAATTAAAGAAAGTCTCCCTGGGAACCCAGCCCTGGAGTCACCCAAAACTTGTTTAAACCCATGAGATTTGAAATGAGACAGTTGGACTCAATAAACTGCATGTTTACTTTATTTTTTTTTTTTCAGAGCTTAATTTGATTAGCTGTACAGGTTGGCAGCTGCCTACAGACAGATACCTTATCAGTAGTCTAAACAACGTGATTGCTCTAACTGAGAAAAATGAATTGTATTTGACGGACTTATGAAGTGTTTCCAACTAAACTTTCTACCACTACAGAAATGCACCTGCTCCTTTCACAAAACTTACGGGTGGTAATTGGAAATATTCATCAGCATTCTCTATTTCCTTCCTCATCTCAATTCTCTTCTGGCCTGTGAAGCTTTTCAGATCAGAGATAAGATCAGCTATAATATGGAGTTTTGGATACTGCAAAGGAAAAGAAGAATCATACTGAAAACTCTTTTCAACCTCACCTGCGATCATCAAAGGAAAGAATACCAAAAGAATACCGCTTTATCATGGTAAGCATAAATTTGAGCATAGGTCTCCTATAACAGTAGCGAGGTTAAACAGGTTCCAGACAAGGTTAAGGAGCACACCCAAAATCATTTCCATAGAACCGTGTTTTCAAACAAATGGTTTAAAGATTTAGATTTTCTTACAAGTGAAGAAGAAAAAAATAAAAAAAAAAAATACCAGGACATACAGTTTTCCTCTAGCTTGCTTTGCCTCGTTCAGAATCTGAGTCGGGTCACAATCAGGGAGCAGCATTGTACAGAAATGCCAAAGCCTCCCCAGACTTGTTATATCTTCATCAACAGGGCTTTGATACTGCTGCCTCCTCAGCAACATCAGCAATTTACTAGGAAAGTTGGTGTCCACCGGGTCACATTAGGAGTAGGAAATCCCTCTTGCCACAACTTCACGCTCACACCGGAAGCCCCCGTGGCGGTGGCGGCTGTTGGCGTTGGCGGCGCCGCTCCCCCGCCGATGCGGTGCGGGCAGAGGGCTGCGGGCCCGTGCTCTTCGGGGGCGGGTCGGCTGCCGCGGCTCTGCCATGGGGCATCCGCTGCGGGGCTGCTGAGGCGGCGGGGGGGCTCCATGGCGTAGCGGGAGGGCGACGTGCGCTGGGACGGGCTGTGTGGCCACGAATGAGGCAGCTGTTCCAAAGCGCCACTGTGACATGATTCAGTTCTGTTTCGGAAGTCGTTACCGTAGGCCCCTTGCAATGACAACCAAACACTCTCTGTTGCTAATGTGTATGTCTCAGAAACAATTAGAGAAGTACCGCTATCCCCCAATTCACTTTAATTAGATTAGTTCAAAAATTATTCTCTACTACCATACGTCTGTGGAAGGCGTGTGATAAATCTTTTCCTTAAGAAAGGATTCCAGACAAAAAGAGCTTGATTCTGATACATTCCTCTTACTTTTAGAGCTGTTGACCTTTTATTTCCCTGTAAGAAAAAAGAAGGTGAAATCAACAATTCTCTTCCTCCAAGTTGGGAATATGAAATAACCACAGTTACCCAGGAAGCCTTAAAAGGAAACTACATACTTCCTTGTTAAACACCTTGTTTCTCTGAAAAATTTTCCAGTATTTTGTCCCTCCCACGGGATGCCATCCTTCCCGAACTGATCCTGAGGGCGCTGCCCACAGGCAGCAGCTCTTCAAGAACTGCTCCCACATGGCTCAGTACCACGGGGTCCATCCGTCCCCCAGGAGCAAACTGCTCCAGCACGGGTCCCCCCAGGGTGGGCGGCAGCTCCCGCCAGACCCCCTGCTCCTGCGTGGGCTCCTCTCCACGGGCTGCAGCTCCGGCCCGGGGCCTGCTCCTGCGGGGGTCCTCCACAGGCTGCAGCCTCCTCCAGGCCACATCCACCTGCTCCACCGGGGGCTCGTCCACGGGTTGCAGTGTGGAGATCTGCTCCATGTGGGACCCATGGGCTGCAGGGGGACAGCCTGGTTCACCATGGTCCTCACCACAAGCTGCAGGGGACTTCTGCTCCGGCGCCCGGAGCACCTCTCCCCCCTTCTTCTTCACTGACCCTGGCGCCTGCAAGGCTGTTTCTCGCTCCTCTCTCTCTCCCAGCTGTTGTGAAGCAGTCTTTTTTGTTATTTTTTTTCCCCTTTCTTAAATGTGCTCTCACAGAGGTGCAAACAACATAGCTTATTGGCTCAGCTCTGGTCAGCAGCTGGCCCTTATCTAACGTGGGGCAGCTTCTAGATTCTTCTTACAGAAGCCACCCCTATGGCCCCCTGCTACCAAAACCTTGCCACGTAAACCCACCAGAGCAACCCTTTCGGTGAAGAAATTTTTCCTAATAACCATCCTAAACCTCCCCTGGCGCAACTTAAGGCTTTTTGCTCTTATCACTTGGGGCTTGGGAGAAGGCAATGATCCCCACCTCTCTGGAGCCTCCTTTAAGGTTACCGTAGAGCACAATAAAGTCTCTGCTGAACCTCCTTTTCTCCAGGCTAACCAACCCCAGCTCCCTCAGCCGCTCCTCACAAGACTTGTTCTCTAAACCCCTAACAAGCTTCAGAGCCCTTCTCTGGACACGCTCCAGCACCTCGATGTCTTCGATGAACACAGTACTCAAGGTGCGGCCCTCACTAGAGCCGAGCACAGAGGGACAATCACTTCCCTAGTCCTGCTGGCCACTCTATTTCTGATCTCATTTTTGAGGGTGGAAAAACCGTCATTCGAATAGAATAACAGAAAATCAACACTGCATTACACCTGAATTACATTTTAGCAAGTTTAAAAATAAAAAAGTCTTAACAGCATACGTATATCATCTTCTTTATTTTTTTACATACGGGTAATATACAACTGATTCTTGCACGAGTGATAAAACTGTTTCCTCAGCTGAGTGTCTCTGAGCTCCACCTTCCCTTGTGGCTGTAAAGACCATTACTGAGGTATAGATTTCAGTCTCCCTAAGCTCGCTGTCCATGATAAAACAGAAGAAATCCGTGTGTACTTGACAGAAGCATGAATGATGTATTTTGTTAGAATTTGGAGATTTTTGAGGAAACGGGAGCCTCCAAAATACGGACTGGTTCAGAAGAAATGAACCTGATCTTGCGAGAGCAGTCTGTTGTGCTGGATCATGAAGAATGCTATCAGAGCGATCCTGGCTTCACACCAATGTTTTAGTTATTGCTGAGAAGGCCTTGCACAGTGTTAAGGCCTTTTCCTTTTCCTTTTTTTTTTCCTTTTTTTTCTTCACATTGCCCTGCTTTTGATGCAGCCCAGGATACAGCTGGATTCCTGGGTTGCAAGCGCATATTGCTGGCTCATGTTGAGCTTCTCATCAACCAGTACCCCCAAGTCCTTCTCCACAGAGCTGCTTTCAAGGTATTTCTCACCTAGTCTATACTGGTGTTTCAGAGAGCCCCTCTGCTCATGCATTAGATTGGGAGGCTGGGCATCTGGTTTGGATTGCTGGGACCCGTAGCTTTAAGAAGAATTAAAATTGAGTGTTGGACATCTAGAACAGTAAATAGGCATTTTCTCCTGCTTCTGTGCTAGGCAATGGGCATAGCTGAAACACATCTGAAACAAAACTATTACCAGCTCGTACTGTTCCAGACAGACCCTCGATGATATATGGGTCAACCCCTGTGCTGCCAATTGTACAGACCTCCTAGTATTATTTTTTCAAAGGCAGTTAAACTTAATAAGCAATGACTTTTACTGGAACACTAAAGAAAGTCTATTCATCAAAGGCTGCATCTATATTAGATGTGGAGATGGAGCAATAATGTAGTTTTGCAACAAACGAATATTACAGCAAGGAGTATTTGTTATTGGTGCTCTGTGAGTGAATGAATGAAGTGGCCCTGTGGCTGCCACACCTTCTGTGATGATGGTAGCAAGGGAGACCCATGTTCCTGCTGGAGCTCTTTCTAGACCGTGAATTTATCCAAACTGTGTTGTGTTCCCTTGGAGGTATAGCAACAAGCAATATAGTCCAATTGGAGAAGATCAGTAGATCAAAGCAGCTAAGGCTAAAGGCCTTACATATTCATCATGTAGTTCCAGCATCTAGGAGCTTTGGACTAGATTCATTTGGAGCCATTGGACAAAAATGCCTGCAAACTTTGATTCAACTCTAGCCGAAGAACAGGTGATTAGTTTGGGTTTTTATATCCCCTTTCGGGGTTGCAATACATTGATCTTGCACCTGAAACAGATCTTTAATTTCTGTTTCTTTAGAGAGAACATTCATTCAAGTACCACTAATCCTCTGTGAAACTGCAACTGGATGGAGTAAATGTGATTACTGGAGTTTTATTGCAAAACTACATTCTTGCTCCATCCCAGCATCTAATAGAGATGCAGCCTTTAGTGTTCTAAGAAGAGCTGCAGCTAAATAAACTGGGTTTCTCCTAGAGCAGTCAAGCTGGATTCTGCCATTTGTCAGCAGAACTTTACATAAACTTTTACTGAGTACAGTCTATATGGATAGAATATAACTTCCTCCATCCAGCCAAACGAATGAGTATTTTATTTTAAAAGACTAAGCATCTTTCTTTCTCTTTTTTTTTTTTTTTTTTTTGGAGTGGGGTCTGTTTTCTAGACTTTACAAAATAGATCACGGCAACATTCTATTGAAAAATATGAAAACAGTTATCTTAAGCAACAAAAATGTATACCAGCTAAGTGTACTAACCAGTGAAAAGCTTTTTACCAGTTGAACTTGAACCAAAAGAGACAGGAGAATTCTGCAGAAAACAAAGACAAGGAATCAGGGTGTCTTGGTCAATCTGATGTGACGGAAAGCCAGCAAGATTTAGAGTGAGCGTTTTTTCATCTGCTGTAATAAAAATAATAAAAAAATCTGTTTAATATGCAACAAATTCAATTTAGATGATCAAGCTGGGGATTGGTCTGCATGAAAATGATACACAATCGGTGGTAGATATTTTAAAGAAAAAGTTAAATAAGTCTGGGTTGCTGTGATATCATTGACGCTGCCTGAAGAAAGTTATTGACCAGGAGGTTTCTTAAGTTTTTCACAGGTGTCTTAATTCAAGGATTGCATTGCTTTGCCAGAGAAATGAACTTTAGGAAGAAAAGAAAAACCGAGGGCAGTGAGAGCAGGAAGGCTTATACCATGTGGAAAAACCGAATATCCCGGGATAAATGCTTCGTTTTACAGATGAAATGAGGTTTCCATGCAGGGAAATTGTTTGCCTGAATTTTCTGTAAGAGTTTCCCAGTGACTAAGGAAATTAATGGGAAAGGACTCGCTTGAGAATGCACTTTGTTCTTACAGGTCCCATTTCAATACATACTATGATACGTCCAGAGGTAAATCTGCTTCATCGTCATTTGGTTTACTTTCCTGTGAGTCTGATCAATGGAGACACAGGACAGCCATACACAGTAGTCCTCTCAGGTAAGAAAGCGTTCTCCTTCCAACAGGGAGGTTAGAGTGAGCTCTGCAGGGAGATGGGGAACAAAGTAAAGGATGGTGATTCGTAGGTCTTAGCTAGCCCAATTGTGTCTTAGAAACTGAAGTAGAAGATTCTGAGATCGATAAGCAATTAATTGAAGATGTAAATGGAAAGTGTTACCTACAGGTTTAACAGAAATAAGTGGGACGTTTGGGAAGAAGATTGGGAGAAGGCGGTAAAAACGTGCAATAAAAGGTTTGGGTGGAAACTGAAACAAGGGACAGTAACTAATAAGGAATAGAAATGATAAAAAAGGCGGGATAGGAAATCAAGGAAATGGGCAATACCCAGAACAAAGCCGTTTTAAAGAAAAGCCCCCTTGGGTGCATACTGGCACATTGGAAGGATATTGTCGGATGTGGGGGCGCAAAAAGCAAGAGGACTCTCCTGAAGCATTGCAGTCAAGGGTGGCCACTATACAAGCTTGAGGATGGAGCTAAATGGCCACTTTATGGATGAATCGACTATAATGCTATCTTGCAATTAGTGCTGTTTTTGAGGAGAGAAGGAGAATGGGATGAAATGTTGTATACTGCTATGTTGTTTCACCATCCTGGAGGGAAGAAGGTATGGAATTAAGTTGGCCCCTGACTGAGCCTTTGGTGAAAGTACAGGCTGGAGAAAGATTAAAAAAAAAAAGTGTTGGAAGGGTTATTGAAGGTGCTAAAGGTGTGGCATGTAGTATTTGACAGAGCTGTATTCGAACACAAACAGAGGCAATTGGCTAGCCTCTTTCTAGGACAGTCGTCCCCTGATATCAGAAAGAAATTGTCTTAGGTTGCAGGATAAACTTGCAACGATCAGAGCAGGAATGCTGGGGACCTGGGGCATGTAGCCTAGCAGATCCACTGGTTGAAAGAAAGCTAGGGAATGAAGAGAGAGGCATGGATTTTTAGGTTGGATATGGGAGCTTCTTTCTTTGTGTTAATCCAAAAGTTGATTCTGGAAAAGCGCTAGGTCTGTCAATGCAGTAGGAGCAACTGGCCAAAAGGAAAAGGCCTTTTTTTTTTTTTTTTGCAGTGCTTAAGATTGGACTTGGGGAAAAATGATGGGAATCCATCCGTTTTTCTACTTACCCAATTTGCTTAGGCCCTTCTTAGGAAGGGACGTGCTGGAAAAATTGGATGCAAAAGTTTCTTTGGAACAAGGGAAAATGGAAATCAAAGTAACATCTTAAGCTCTGAAGTCTATCTATCCGTGGCGAGTCCAGAGAAAGCTCCAGATAGGACTCCCTGGATGGGTGTAATTATGAAGCAAGTGTATCTGGGAGTTTGGGCTACAGGACTAGCTGGGGGAGCAAAGAATGTAGTACCTGTAAAAAAGTTGATTTAAAGGAAAATGCTCCGAAGGTATGCTAAAAGCAATACACACTAAAGGTGAAAGACAGAAGGGGAATGGAAGGAATAATCAATAACTTGCTTAAGTATGGACTATTAGTAGAATGTGAGTCAGAATATAATACTCCATATAGGCCCGGTTAGAAAGGCAGATGGAACCTACCGTATAGTTCAGAATTTAAGGACCATCAATAGGATCACAAAAGATTTATACCCTGTAGTAGCCAACCCCTACAGCCTTTTGGCAAAATTAGAAAAGAGTCAAGTTTGGTCCACGGTACTAGATTTAAAGGATGCCTTTTTGTGCCTGCCAGTGGCACCTGAAAACCAGAAACTCTTTGCCTTTGGATGAGAAAATCCTAATAGAGGACGAAAAACTCAGCTTACTTGCACTGTGTTAGCACAGGGGTTCAAGAATAGCCCCACCATATTGAGAAACCAACTAGCCTGGAATCTTGAAGCTTGGAAAAGCCCTTCAGGGAAAGGGGACACTTGCAATACGTAATTGACCTGTTGATAGCTCCTCAAGAAGAAAAGGAATGTGTAGAATGGGCTATTAGTTTCCTAAATTTTTTTGGCATTAATTCTGTGAACGCAGCCTCTTTCCTTAGGAACAGAGTTTACTGCATCAAGACCATGGACACGATATACTGCAGCCGACCACCCCTAGAAGATGCAGAGGATTGGTACGTAGATGGCAGCACCTCGTCCGCCAGGGATATGCGGTACCTCCCAGGATATGCGGTAACAACCATCAGCCCAAAAGGCTGAAATCATCGCCTTGGTAAGAGATCTTGAGCTGGCAAAAGGGAAAAGAATTAACATTTGGACAGATTAGAAATATGCCTTTGGTGTGGTGCATGCACATGGGGCAATTTGGAAGGAGAGAGGGCTCTTATCATCCTCAGTTAAACATGCAGAAGAGCTACAGTTGCCGTTTTGCACTGTAAAGGACATCAAACAGGGGATGCTGATATTGAAAGAGGAAATAGATTGGTGCGGAAGCCAAAGGGGAAGCAGAACGGGCATCTGAGAGTCAAATTTCAGTACTAGTAGCAGGAACAGAAAAGCAGGCATTAACAAAAGTCTTAGAAAATGAAGCAGAATATTCTAAGATTGATAAGCAATTAATTGAAGATGTAAACGGAAAGTGTTACCTACAGGTTTAACACGAATAACTGATGGGAGAATTGTGATACCGTATGATATTGGATGGTAATTGGAGAACATAAGAAAGCATGCTGGGGAGCTGAAATATTATAACAGTTTTTAAGTATGAAAATGGATAGGACCTAGTTTGTATTCCATTGTTTGACAGGCATAAAAGTAAACCACAGACAGGAATCAAATCCCAGACAGGAACAATAGGGAAGGGAAATGTTCCTGAGAAACAGTGGCAAATCAATTTTTTCGAACTCTCAGGAAAAGCGGGGTTTAGATGCCTCTTGGTACTACCAGACACTTTTTCCAGATGGCCAGGAGCATTCCCATGCAGAACTAACAAAGCCAGAGAAGTGTCCAAAGTATTGTTGAATGCAATTATACCGAGCTTTGGCGTACCCTCAGTAATGTCATCTGACAGGGGACCACACTTGACTGCAAAACTGACCCAACAAGTCAGCAAAGTGCTGGGGATCGATTGGCAACAACACACTCTGTACAGGCCACAGGCAAGTGGCCAAGTGAAAAAACCACGAACCATTTGATAAAAAAACAGATTGGTAAAATCTGTCAAGAAAGCAATATGTATTGGTAAAACTAAGCCCCTTTTGAGATATTGGATGGCAGGCCTTACCAAATGCTGTACAAAGAAGCTCTAACACAAGTAGGAAACCAATATTTGTAACAACATATTATAGTTCTGGGCAAGCAACTAGAACAAATCAATAACAACGTTTTAGGCACTAGACCTTTGATTTGCCTCCCAAGGAGAAGTATGCACTTGAATAAATATTAGTTGCTGTATGTATGTAAATGAGGCAGGACGAATTGAGAATGATCTCTCTCTGTATATATATATATACGAATTTGAGAAGACCTATATACGTATATTGAAGACTACCTACATAAGGTAGCTCAAGATGACACCTCACGGGGTTTTCGAGAATTATGCAACAAAACAACCTCTTGGTTAACGACTACCCAAGGACTCCAGTACCCATACGAGTAGAGACGGGAACCTACCTGACTGATTCTTCAGAGACCTGATGACTATGCAAGAGACTTACGGGGAAATGAAAAGAAGATGGATTTGTGCCACTAACAGAAGCACACTGCCAGCAACTGTTGGTGCGCAAGTTAGGTGGAGCTATCCCCCTTGCGGCCAGCGTGTGTGCGCACGCCGAATAAACATACCTGCTTTATAACCATTCTGAGGTTACAGGTAGAGTCTGACTGCCACAAGTCAGTAGCTGACCAATACTGTAGAGCTCAGAACAGACTTCAAGCGACTGATCAGGGAATTTGATTAGCTAATATGACTGATTAGCTCTAACTACCAGGACTAAAAGTTTGGTATTTCTGGAGAATATCATGTAGATGAAGGAGTGTTCAAATGATGATGTACTGGTTTTGAAGCCTACAAGTATATTCTACCACACTTTTTAAAAATAAATTTCATGTTAGGCCAATTGTAATGAAATTTTTCTATTATTTCTACAAAGCTGTCGCAGTCTGGAAACTTGAGACAGTTCAGTGTTGGGTAGTCATCTGTCTCAAAATGCTGAGAAGATGGGGCTGCATTCATTTGCAAACTGGCTGTCATAAAGGCCTTAAACTTTGCATTATGTTGAGGCAGTGGTGATCTCAGCCTTCTTGTATTTCTCTGAGTAATGTAGCTCCCAAAAGAGATCCCAAGATCCAGAAAAGACATGGAAATAATTGGTGGCTTGTAAGGAAAAATCATATTCCATCACACAGCAACACCAGAGCTGTCTGTAGAGTTTAGAAGTCAGCTGAAGTTATTTATGTTTCATCTGAAGGGAGTAAGACAAGAGCAGTTAATATAAAAGAATGCATGTCTGACAATCATACAAGCGGATGGGAGCCTGTTTTATCTGGGTCTGTGGATTTTCTATCTGTATGCTGTTGAGGAGATTGTCAGAATTCTGATTAGAGAATAAGGAACCTACAGAAAGTGCAGTACGCAAATGCTGGAGAGCACGGGTCAAAGTTTTACGCTTCCTGGGACTGCCTAGCATATTAAGAGGTCTAGGGAAAAAATGGCTGTGGTTCAACATTAATAGCACATTGACAAGTGTGATTTAAACCTATCCACATCTAAATCAGTCAGCCCTACTGAAATCTTCAAATACTTAAGAGGTAACCCGTAGCCAATGGTGTCAAAAAGTGCTGTGAGATTTGAGAAAGTAACCTGCATTTCTCTCCCATAAGTTTTGTCCTTGTGTGAGAAGCAAGTGAGGGATTTTGCTGCCCTTGTGTCTTTTATTTAACCTCTGTCAGCACCACAGGTAGTAAACTGCTACTGTCTTAACTAAATGTTACATCTTTGAGAAACAAATTAGATGGCAAATAATGTGTTAAGAGCTGACTGCCTTCTTCCCCCCAGACAGTTGAGATGCATCTCTCTTTCCCTCTCTCAAGCATTTGCTGCTTTGCACTTCCTTTTCTTTCATTGGAGAGTCAGATAAATCGGTTGCTTTGCACTAGTATATGTTCCTTGGAAAGCCGCTTAAACTCTCTTCAAACACTGCACTACCTATAAATTGATTGCTTCCTCTAAGTGGCACTTCTGCTCTAGCTGGATCCTCTAAATCCCATTTTACTGCTTCTGCTTACTAAGCAGGTGAGAGAAACTTTCATAACTGGAGAGCAGAGAAGGAGTTGTAGTTCTGTTTAAAGGAAATGTTTGGAAGTTTTGAAGCTGTTTCCCCTGCTCAGCTGCCATCCCTATGTTAATCAATTACCTGATCTTTTGCATTACAGCAGAAGTCTTGATTCAGTTATTAAGGAAAGTTATTTCTGAAAATACTCAGCCCCCTCTGTGCATGCCAAACCTTTAATGGCACTGTGCAATACGCACATTGCAGTGATAAATCAGGTTGTGGAATGAATGGCAACATAAATATTTGGCTCCAGATCCAAAATGTCATTTATTTGACCATTTTATTTGTGTTAGCACTCCCCTCCCATTCCCTCCCTCCCCTCCACTCCCTTGCCCTATGATCCCCTCCCCTACGCTCCCCTCCCCTACACTCTCCTCCCCTACACTCCCCTACATGTCCCTTCAGTACCCTACCCACCCCACCCTTCCCTTCCCTTCCCTTCCCTTCCCTTCCCTTCCCTTCCCTTCCCTTCCCTTCCCTTCCCTTCCCTTCCCTTCCCTTCCCTTCCCTTCCCTTCCCTTCCCTTCCCTTCCCTTCCCTTCCCTTCCCTTCCCTTCCCTTCCCTTCCCTTCCCTTCCCTTCCCTTCCCTTCCCTTCCCTTCCCTTCCCTTCCCTTCCCTTCCCTTCCCTTCCCTTCCCTTCCCTTCCCTTCCCTTCCCTCCCGTCTTCTCCTCCTCTCTGCTCTCTTCTCTCCTGTCTTCTCCTTTCTTTCATAAATTTGAATGCAGAACAGGGAGAAGCGTAACTTCAAATTGCTTCAGTTGTTCTCGTAGCTTGTATCACTAGCTGATTCATGGGAATCCATCAGCAGTAATCATAAGCGTTCCGGCTGCTGTCTTACTAGTCAAAGAACAGTCTCAAACTGGGAATCGCCGACTTCTTTCTGTAGCTCGGACAGTTGGTTTTCAATTCCACCCTGCCTTGGCCATGTCCTCTTGCTATGTCCCCACCTACAGTGCAGTTCTGCTTAGAAGTAGAAGCACGGTTTTGAAGTAGTTCCACTACTTCCATTTTCAATGAAACTTGGCTTGGCTATCCAAGTGGTTTCTGTAAAGAGAACACAATCAAGAGATTTTGGTTAGAAACAACTAACTGAGCAGTTCCTTTCCACATGGGCAATGAATATTTACCCTTTCCTAATGGAGACTACAGTGTAAGAGATAATGACAGATCATTCAGAGAGCTTTGAAATAGCCCTTGGGGATGCTTAGTCCAGAGGAACAGAGTAAATCTGCCTAAAGTACACCATGGGATCACTCTGAATTACTTCCTAACAGAAGCATGTCCTTACTATGTCTGATATGGTGGCTTCAGCTGGTTTTGGGCTTCTTTTTCACCTAATACCTAAATTAAGCTAAGAGTTCTAAATGAAGATGGAAAGATTGAGAAATATAGAAATCACTGATGAAAAGTGCTTTGAGAACTTTGGCCATTAGCCCTGGAAAGCATCAAAGTACTGTCCTACGAAGCAAATACCTTATTCTCTTGATATCTAAGGAGGTAAATAAATCCAAGGTTGGAACATTAAGGATAGGTTAGAAAAGTAAACACTAAAAACAAGTTAAGGAGAAGACCAAGTAAGCAATTGCAATGCCTATGGGGTAACTGCAGGGTTAGGCAAAGAACTATTGTGCAATGAAATCTTGTTATAAAAGAAATATGTGAATTTTTACTGTTTTTACTTTGTTGAGCTATATTTGGAAGGGAGTGAATCTATCAGGATTAGATATCTAATTTAGAAATAAAAATTGGTTTCTCTTTCCTTTTGAGTTCAGTTTGCTCTGGCCGAACTGCATTTAATGTACTTAGGGCTCTGGGGAGGCCTCATTGCAGTCTTCCAGCACCTAAAGAGGGCCTACAGAAAAGCTGGGGAGGGACTCTTTGTCAGGAAGGAAAGGGGAAATGGCTTTAAACTAAACAAGGGTAGGCTTAGATTAGATATAAGGAAGAAATTCTTTACTCTGAAGGTGATGAGGCAGTGGAACGGGTTTCCCAGAGAAGCCATGGATGCCCCATCCCTGGAGGTGTTCAAGGCCAGGCTGGATGGGACTTTGGGCAACCTGGCCTGGTGGGAAGTGTCCCTGCCCATGGCAGGGGGGTTGGAACTGGTCTTTAAGGTCCCTTCCAACCCAAACCATGCTCTGATTCTGTGATTCTATGATGTTACATCATCCTGCAAAGATGCAATAATAAAAATAGAAGGTATATAAAGCATTTTTATTTGTTTTGTGGAATTCCATTTGCCTCACCAAACACATCAACCACGTATCCTTCCAAAAGATGCTAAATTCAACGAAGTTCATCTTCAATTGCTTTTACTTGACTGTGTCATGGGATTGTGTATTTGTGCTGGGTCTGGCTGGGGGGGTGAGTCACCTTTCCCTGCAGCAACCCATACAGTGCTGTGCTCTGCACTCGTAGCTAGAACAGCAGTGGTATCACACCAGTGTTGTGTCTGCTGCTGAGCAGCGCTGGTGCCACATCAGGACTCCCTCCAACACCCCCAAGAGCCAGCAGGCTGGGGGTGGGCAAGAGATGGGGAGGGGACATGGCCATAGCAGCTGACCTAAACTGACCAAAGGGAAATTCCATGCCATGTGGTGTCACACCTAGCAATAAAAGGTAGGGAAGTAGCGGGGGGGTGGGGGTGGGGAGGGTGGTGAGCTCTTGTTAGGAAGACATTCATCCTCCCAAACAACCATTACACTCATGGAGGCCCTGCTTCCTGGGATATGGCCAAACATCGCTCCTTGATGGGAAGTAGAGAGTAATTTCTTTTCTGCTCTCTGTGCTTCCATGCAGCCTTTTTTTTTTCCCCCTCTTCCTGTCCAAAGGAACATTTAATTAAAGGAATTAAATTATCCTTATCTCAACCTGTTATGAACAGACTCGCATACGAAGTCGGTCTGTTAATAAATGTTATTAATCACAGAATTTATTAATTAATTAAGTAAGCAAGCAGAAGCAAAACAGCGCTGGGCGGCCGGGGAGTTCCGACTCCGCAGCGGCGCACAATTTTCCTTCTCCGGGGGTGCTGTTTTATAGTATCCGAGTTCCAGCTTGTCCGGGCTTGTTGAACCAGCTGCGGCTATGCAGTCCAAAGGGGGGGGGGGGGCTGCTTCCTCTCTTTGGTGCTCACGCGTTGTGCTAATGTTTGGGTGGGGGGAGTGAAGTAGCAGACAGGATGTCTTGCGATGGGGTATTTCACAGAGTCTTTGTACCTGTTCAAGGATGTTTACCCAACACCCCCCCTTCTTGTTATCTGCCTAATAAGCCTCCCCTTCATTGAGGCAACATTGTGCAACCTTATCTCCCTCGCAGATTCCCAAATTCCTTACAGATAGTTAGCAAATCCCCCCCCTCCCCAACTTTGTCATCATATATCAAGGTTCTATTATGATCAGGAAGCTCTGTCCCAACCTCGTGTAAAATACTATCTATTTTATAACCATCTTATCCCTTTTCTTTTTTTTTTTTTTTATTTCTTTATACAATGAACAAATACATCTTACCCATTACAATCCCTCCTTTTCTTTTAGGCTACTTATTTTGTTCATTAAATTCTTCCAAAGCTTTTTTACACATCATCAAGGTTTCAGTATCTTCTTCCTGATCTACAGTTTCATACTTAGCACGTATAAGCATCAAATGTGCAGCCTCCAGTCGACTTTTTACAATAGCAATTACCCGGTTAAAGATACATGGGCCAAAAGTCAACACAAATATTAGCAACAATAATGGTCCAGCAATAGTAGATAACAATGTTGTAAGCCAAGGTGAGTAATTAAACCAAGATTCATACCAACTCTGGCGAGCTTCGTGTTCCCTTTTTCGTTTCTCTAATCCTTCTCGGAGTTTTGTCATAGTGTCCCTTACTACTCCTGTATGGTCAGCATATACGCAACACTCTTCTCGCAGGGCTGCGCAAAGTCCTCCTTGTTGTAAGAATATCAAGTCTAGTCCTCTGTGATTTTGGAGCACTACTTCAGATAATGACCTGACTGACTTTTCTAGGGCCGTTATCAATTGCTCTATGCGAGCCAAGTCCTCATCCACAGCAACTCGTAAAGAGGTAAATTCTTGACTTTGTTTAACTAGGGATGCAATCCCCGTTCCAGCTCCCGCGGCCCCTAAAATCATTAAAGTGGCTAGGGTAACAGCTGTTACCGGTTCCCTCCTTTTTAGATTAAATTGTGGTATTGTGTGTTGCATGTATATATACTCTTCAGAATGGTACAGAATTCTTGGTATAATTACTACCTGTACACAGAAGTCACGGGACGAATTAAACAATTTTAAAGACAGACACGGAGTTACCCCTAAAGACGAACATACCCATCGAGTATTATTAGCCGGAATCAACCAATTAGAGGGTTGTTTTCTATCTTCTGTAATACTGCATAAATCTCTTTTCCCTCTTGGGACTGTTCCTATACACCTACCTTTCCCTGTCACCTGTGTTAGAGTGATCCCGATTTCCTGCCCCCAGTTACATTTGCTGGGGTTTGATTCATTCGAGTATTCGAGTGCACCCATATCCCCTATTGCCTTGTAATATGAAGGCTGGGCACTGACACATAACCAGCATTTTTTTGTAATTTCCGGGTTTGTTTGATTAAGGAGTTGATAGCTGGCTTCAATAATTTTCCACATTCTACTTAAGGAAGAATCATCCCTATTTCTTCCTATCGCAGTGGGAGTAGGAGTGGGAATGGACGTCATTTTATTATTACCAGGCCGCGTGGGGGTCAATTTAGTTGTCGTGGGGCGAGACGTCCCTTTGTTTTCCAAATGTGAGAGGGGGCCTACCTTTCGAGGTGTTTTAGGCGGTTCTTCCTTCTTTATTAAAATTATTTCCCCTCTATCAGCTCCTTTCTCATAATACCTTATTCCCCAAGTCCTTCCAAGGATCCACCCCGGATCCATCGGATTAGTTACGTTAACCCACAAAAACGCGCAATTCCTTTTTTGTACGGTCCCTGTTCCACGGTGATAGACTGCCTCAACCGTGTTCCGATTACTGCAACCCTGAGGCCCAAATTGGACAGTTAAATATTTATCTTTTCCCCCGCCTGGATTCCATGCCGTGGCTATAGTTTCGCAACCCCAATAAGCGCAGTAATACTGTGCTGGGGAATTACAGTAGCTTTTCCCTGGGTTAGAAGCTGGGCATAAGTAGAAATCTGACTGATTGTTACATAGCTCCAAAGTCGTTGTGAGGTTGCAGAGATCAGTCTTAAAGCTGGGAGCCCCTGGCGTAACAATCTGCTGTACGACCGTAGTATCGAAAAGTCTTATCAAGCTCCACAAGAAAGGCTGATGCGGGTGGTGTTGACCAGCGGTGGGTGGCATGACCATCGCGAATAACCCCAAGCACCACAGGGGGCAGTGAAGGTCCATTCCCACTTGTTTTACCACTCTGCCTCGCCCGTCAGATGGGGTGCTACCACCTACGGGGTTATGATTCTTCTCGGCAGCAGTAGTATTCTTCAGGGACCATGGAGCCTCCACCCCTTCCCAGTAATGCCTACCGAGTTCGTCGCAGAGTCAGCTTTAAGTCCTCAGAGCCGGAAGTCACTTCCCACCTGTCGTTCTGTATTGGCCCTTTAACTCGGCTGGCGTGCGTCCATCCCCGTTCAGCAGTCTGGACAGCAGTCTCTGTAGTTAGCAAAACAATATAGGGACCTTCCCAACGTGGGGTCAATGCAGTTTCTTTCCAAGTTTTAATCAAGACCTGGTCCCCAGGCTGTATATTGTGTATTGCCATATCCAGAGGAGGGCGTTGTATAACCAGACCCCTTTTCTGCAATTCCCTCCTTCTGTTCCCTAACTGTACTAAATAAGACTTCAAACTCTCATCTTGAATGTGGGGGTGATCGACGGGTATCTCTAAGTCATAGGGCATCCCATATAGCATTTCAAATGGTGACAACCCCAGATCAGTTCGGGGTTTCGTACGCAGGTTTAGCAAAGCAAGAGGTAAGCATTTTATCCATGAGGTTTTAGTTTCTATCATCAATTTAGTAAGTTGTTTCTTAATTTCCCCATTCATTCGTTCTACTTTTCCCGAGCTCTCAGGGTGCCAAGGAGTCTGGTATTCCCACTTGATTCCTAAGTTTCTCATAATTTCTTGTATAACCTTTGACACAAAGTGAGGCCCTCTATCAGAATCTATCATTTCAATAACTCCGTATCGAGGGATTATGTTCTCCAGTAAAATTTTTACTACTGTTTGTGCCGTTGCCCTTGCCGTAGGGAATGCCTCGACAAAGTTAGTCAAATGATCTACTATCACGAGCAAATATTTATATCTCCCTACTCTGGGGAGTTCCGTAAAGTCCAATTGAATTTTTGCGAAGGGTCGATGGGCCAATTCCCTTCCTCCCATAATCCTTTTCCTTATGTTTTTGGCATTTACCCTTCGGCAAGTTATACATCCATTAACTATTGTCTTTGCTATATCATATATTCCAATACACATATACTTGTATGCAAATTGGTCCACTAGGGCCTGTACTCTCCAGTGGGATTGATCATGGTATCTCCGTAGCACCCTCACAGCTACTGATTTAGGCAATACCTCTTTCCCATCAGGTAGCAACCATCTCCCTTCCTTATTTTCCTTAATTCCCATTTGTATCATTTTCCCTTTTTCTTGCACAGTAAAACACAACAAGGGGGAGAAGAAAGTCCCTCCTATCAAAGACATTTGCAAGCCATGTTTGAAACAATTTTTGTAAGGAGGGCTCTCTTTCTTTGAACAATTACATTCTACTCCATCCATCCCCCAATTCTTCCAACACCCATAACAAGGTTCCCTCTTTAAATCCTCTCCACAAGTTGGGCAATCCACCCTTTTTGTTATTACATAGTTAGTCATGAGGGCTACCCGCTTTGCCTCTTGATCAGCAAGATTGTTTCCCCTTATTTGCGGGGTCAGTCCACGCTGGTGGCCTTTTACATGTACCACCGCTATCTCTTTTGGCTCCCTAATCGCTTGTAAAACCCTAACAATCAATTCTTGATGAACTAGTCCTTTCCCCTGGGAGTTTATAAGTCCCCTCTCTTCCCAAATTTTTCCAAAGGTGTGTATTACCACATAAACATATTTTGAATCCGTATAGATGGTTCCGCTTCTATCTTTCAATAATTTCAAAGCCCTTAACATTGCATATAATTCACAAGCCTGAGCTGACCAACTCGGACTGAGGGGTCCTGATTCTATGACTCTAAATGTTTTTCCATCTATCAGGGCATACCCCGATTTTCTTTTCCCTTCTATTACCCTAGAGGATCCATCCACATATATCTGTTCCCCATGAGTCAATTCGGTATCTTCTAAGTCCGGTCTTAATCTCGTATGTTCTTCGATGTTGCTGAGACAATCATGTTCTAGATGGCCATTTGTTTCTCCGTAGAGAAATTGCGCAGGGTTTTGTACTGGCGCAGTTTCTAGAGTCAATCTTGGGGAAGAGATCAATATCCCCTCGTATCTCAACAGCCTTGCGTCGGTGATCCATTTGTCTGCTTTTTGCTGCAACACTCCGCGAATGTTGTGGGGAGATATTACTCTAATTTCTCCTCCAAAGGTAATCTTTTGTGCCTCCTCAACCAATAAGGCCGCTGCTGCAATTGCTTGTAAACAGTTTGGCCAGCCTCTAGTGACTGGATCTAGCAATTTTGACAAATAGGCCACAGGCTTTTTACATCCTGCCCATTCTTGTGCCAGTACTCCATACGCAGTTCCTTCTGTAGTATTAACAAACAGGAAAAAGGGCTTCTTTAATTCGGGAAAGCTTAAAACCGGTGGATTCACGAGTTCTTCTTTTAGGAGCATCAGTCGTTCCTCATCCTCTTTTGTCCATTTAAGATGGCCCTCGTTACTCAATTTGTTGTATAAAAATTTTACCTTCCCGCTGTAATCCTCTATCCACTGTCTGCAGTACCCTGTCAATCCTAGCAACTGCCTGATTTGTTTTTTCGTCTCTGGTGCCCTGAGTTCTAAAATACCTCTAACTCTTTCAGGGTCTAATTTCTTTGTTCCTTTGCTTAATAAATGGCCTAAATACTTTACTTCTTCCTCCACGAATTGTAATTTTGCTTTTGAAACCTTTAGTCCCCGTGAGCCCAAAAAATTCAGCAAGTTTATACTTGCCTGTCGTACGATTTTCTCATCTTTCCCCGCTATTAATAAGTCATCTACATATTGGATCATTTTGGTCCCTGGCATTCTATCGTAATCCTCTAGAATTTGCTCCAGGGCCTGGCCAAACAAGTTTGGAGATTCTGTAAACACCTGAGGTAACACTGTCCACCTTAGTTGCTGTTTCCTGTGAGTGTCGGGATCCTCCCATTCAAAGGCAAAATAATTCCTACTGTCCTCATCAAGAGGACAGGCCCAGAAAGCATCCTTTAAATCTATTACACTGTACCACTTGTCCTCTAGGCTTAATTGGCTCAATAAGGTATGTGGGTTTGCTACCACGGGGAATCTGGTTATAGTTCTCTTATTAATTTCTCTCAAATCATGTACCAATCGGTATTTACCATCCTTTCTTTTAACTGGTAATATAGGGGTGTTGAAAGGAGACATACAGGGTTCTAACAACCCCTGTTGTAATAATCGTTGTATGTCTTCCTTCAGACCCTTTCTACCCTCTTCAGACAAGGGGTATTGTTTTATCCTGATTGGTACTTCTGGCTCTTTGATAGTTACCTTAAATGTTTTAATGTTTAACCTTCCAACGCTCTCCGAGGTATACCAAACCTCGGGGTCTATCTCTTTCTCATCCTCTACCCGAAGAAGACTCAGCTTTATTTCCAGTTTCTTTTCTACTACCTCTAGTCCTATGCCTAATTCTATTATCAAATCTCTACCTAATAAGTTGTATTCGGCTTCTGGCACAAGAAGCAGATGCCCCGTACCCTTTTTTGATCCCAATTCAATCAGTACCTCTTTTATAACGGGGACCCCAAAAGGCTCCCCTTTTGCTCCTATTACCTGTATTCTATCCTTTGAAGTTCTACATCCTAAAGGTAATGTCTGGACAGTTGATCTTTCAGCTCCCGTGTCTATGAGGAATTCGATTTCCTCGCGCTGGGGGCCCACTCGTAACTTTATCAAGGGCTCACTGTTCCTTTGGGTCCCCAGCAAATAGAGCCCCTGACACCCCTATTCATTTCTAAACATTTTCTCATCCTCTTTCCTCTGTCGGCACTCCCTTTTCATGTGACCCTTCTTATTACAGTAAAAACAGGTCACATCTCTTCTTTCCTGGGCACCCTTTTTCTCTTTCCTATTCCTTCTAGTAAACCCTTCATTCCTTCATCTTTGTTCATTGCCAGCCCTTCTGGATCCTTCTCGCACCGCTGCCACCATCATTTGCACTTGCTTCTTTTCCTTCTCATCTTCCCTACGAACATACACCTTTTGTGCTTCCCTTAATAATTCGTCCAGACCTCTATCTTGCCAATCCTCTATTTTTTCCAATTTCTTTCTGATATCTATCCAAGACTTAGCCACAAACTGTGTCTTAAGTAATGCTTCCCCTAACGGGGTACCTGGGTCTAACCCACTGTATAATTGCAGACTTTTACGAAGTCTCTCCAACCATTCTGTTGGAGTTTCATCCTTTTTCTGTTGTTCACTGAATGCTTTATTTATATTCTGTCCTCTGGGCACAGATTCTCTGATTCCTTGTATTATGATTGTTCTTAGATCCTGCATGTGGCCCCTGTGTATTGGATCCTGGTTATTCCAGTTAGGTGTCTGCATTGGCCACTTAATATCAGCAGCAGGACCTTGCTGATGTTGCTGGTCCCAAATTCGCATACCTGCTCTCCTTATCATTCCTCTCTCTTCTGATGTAAATAATATTCCGAAAATAGATTGTAATTCTTCCCAAGTATAAATGTTTGGCCCTAAAAACTGATCTACCTGTTCGGCTACTCCTAATGGGTCTTCTAAGAGACTTCCCATCTCCTTTTTAAAGTCTCTAACGTCCCCTGAATTAATGGGGACGGCTACATATCCCATCCCTGGTTGAGGTCCCCCCATTGCAATCTCCCGCAAGGGGTACAACCCTTCTTTAGCGCGACGAGTCTGGCTTCTAGTTACTGGCCCTCGTCTCCCTTGGACCGAGGCACTGTCATCCGAATCCTCAGATTCGGCAGCAGAGCGTGCTGTTGGCAAAGAGGGCACGTAGGGAGGTGGCGCAACTGGGACTTCCAAATCTCTCTTCTTTCCCTTCCCTCCTTTTTCTTTTAGAGGGTATAACTGGGTCCCAGTTTCAAAATTTATCCATAAATGTGCGTATTCGCTTTCCTCTAAACTAAATGGTTCCTTTGAATTAACATAAATATTTAGAGCCTGACATATCCAATCCTCAAAGGAACCGAAAAGGGGCCAAAACACACTGTCCCCCTTTATGGGCTTATTACCCCAGATCTCTACACAACAATGAATCATTTTTACTTTACTTTTTCCCCGCCTAGAAGGGGAATTACTCCAATTCTTAATCATTAGCCCCAGCGGGCTATCCGGGGGAATAGGAGGAATATTCCTACCGCTATTTCCCCCACCCATGGGACCAGAAGGCTTACTTTTCTTCTGTCCCATCTTCCGGAGTACCTTCACTCACACACACACACACTTCCCCCTTTTCGTGGCCCAGTCCCTCGCGGGATGTGGGAACCGCACTACCGAGGGGTCCGCACTCGCTTCGGCCGCGATTGGCCGTCTCAGAAGCCGTACTCCGGGATTCCCCACCCTTACCGAACGGATCACCGGCCTATACTTACCCACCCCGTGGGTCTTCGTTCGGTCTTCGTGCACAAAGATTGCTAAGGGTTTGCCGGCTTTATTTGCTTCTGCTTAATTTTTGAGGTTCGTCGGTGAAGGCCTGAATGAGACTTCCTGCTTCGAGGGCCGCCAAAATCGGCGGGGCGCCACCCCCAAAGGGGAGTCCTCAATCAAATTGCCTATCCGAGTCACGGCACCAAATTGTTATGAACAGACTCGCATACGAAGTCGGTCTGTTAATAAATGTTATTAATCACAGAATTTATTAATTAATTAAGTAAGCAAGCAGAAGCAAAACAGCGCTGGGCGGCCGGGGAGTTCCGACTCCGCAGCGGCGCACAATTTTCCTTCTCCGGGGGTGCTGTTTTATAGTATCCGAGTTCCAGCTTGTCCGGGCTTGTTGAACCAGCTGCGGCTATGCAGTCCAAAGGGGGGGGGGGGGGGCTGCTTCCTCTCTTTGGTGCTCACGCGTTGTGCTAATGTTTGGGTGGGGGGAGTGAAGTAGCAGACAGGATGTCTTGCGATGGGGTATTTCACAGAGTCTTTGTACCTGTTCAAGGATGTTTACCCAACACCCCCCCTTCTTGTTATCTGCCTAATAAGCCTCCCCTTCATTGAGGCAACATTGTGCAACCTTATCTCCCTCGCAGATTCCCAAATTCCTTACAGATAGTTAGCAAATCCCCCCTCCCCAACTTTGTCATCATATATCAAGGTTCTATTATGATCAGGAAGCTCTGTCCCAACCTCGTGTAAAATACTATCTATTTTATAACCATCTTATCCCTTTTCTTTTTTTTTTTTTTTTTATTTCTTTATACAATGAACAAATACATCTTACCCATTACAAACCTATGAGGTTTTTCTTTTTCTTTCCAGCATACTTTCTCCTCCCCCTCTTCTTAGGATGGTTAGTGAGAGAGCAGTTGTGGTGGAGTTCAGCTGCCCAGCTGGGTAAAACCACCACAATAGTCAATAGAGGTTTGTTGTTTGTTTGTTTACTTGCTCAGAAACATCTTACTGGTTTATGTGCTAGGAAGAAATCTATTCTTCACAAAGTAGGTGGTTGCACAGCCAAGGGACTCCCTTAGTATTCTCCAGGTGGGTATTCCTTAAGTACTGCTTCATTCCATCACACTGGATGTAGAATCTCTCTGGAAATACCAGATTGATGTTCACTCTGATTACATGCTTGCTAAACTTGCAGTTTACATAAAACACTGTTTCTGAATAATCATGGATTTAGCACCACAACCTTCCCTCTAAGATCTGCTGCAGGAGTGTAACTTCTACAAGATTATCCTTTGTCCATAGACAGATGATTGTTTTAACCTAAAAACCACAATTTAATATACTTCTGTGTACTATCATGAAGTAGAGGAATTAGTAACTTCATTTTATTAAACTTTGTTCTTCCTGCTTTGTGTAAGGAAGTCGATGGAGTTTGAAGTGGGGATTAGGGAGTAAGTGAGGAATTAGTCATACGTCTGTATTGATTTAACTAGACTGTTTAAACAGAAGGCTTGTACAGAGTTAGTAAGACTGGAATGGAAACTCAAGACACTTTCTTAGTCAAACTAAGGAAATGGTGAGGGTTTGACTTGGCAATTAGTCACATCTTCCACTACTTATAAGAATTTTTGTTTGTCAACTATCTTGCTTTGGTTTGAAGAATTTAGTTTTGTTTTAGTATCTTTAGTGGTGACTGAATTATGTTTTCTCACAGGTTTTTCCTCTAAGAATGTTTTTCTTTTTTGATGAGTTTGGAAATGTGCATGATAAAGGTGAAGAAATGTCCAACTTACACTAGTAGCTGGAGGAACCGTAAGTGCAACCACCCTCATCTGCCCCTGTGAGAAACACTCCGTAGCCAATAACTTAGGCTCAGGCGAGGATCTCAGTGAAGTAGTAATTTATTCGCGATTGCAATGGCGGGCGCCCCACAAGCAGGAGAGCGCCCCTACTAGTTCCAAAACACGGTTTATATACTTTTTGATGACAGAAACCTCCCCTGTTTCCCAACTCGAGTGGGTAGTCCGGGTTCACAATCTATCTGATGCTTCATAGACAATACATGGCCTTCAGTTGCCGGTCTGTTTTTGAGATGGTAATGTCTCCCCTTATCTGGCTTGACTTAACATAGTGATTTTCACCTGATTGCTCTAAGGAGTCTGGTTGTCTGCATTTTACGAGGTCACCTGCTGAGCTTTCTTATCACTGTAAGCATATCTCAATACCACATTCCTTCCTTCTAAACAATGTAACACTGCAAAAACAACATTTCTATTCCCACAAGCCGACCACCCCTAGAAGATGCAGAGGATTGGTATATAGATGGCAGCACCTTCGTCCGCCAAGGACTTCACCTCCCAGGATATGCGGATGGTTATCAGCCCAAAAGGCTGAAATCATCGCCTTGGTAAGAACTCTTGAGCTGGCAAAAGGCAAAAGAATTAACATTTGGACAGATTAGAAATATGCCTTTGGTGTGGTACATGCACATGGGGCAATTTGGAAGGAGAGAGGACTCATCATTGTGGAAATAAAAATGTTGTTTTTGCAGAGTTACATTGTTTAAAGGTAAGGAATGGGGTATTGAGATATGCTTGCAGTTATAAGAAAACTTAGCAGGTGACCTTGTAAAATGCAGACAACCAGACTCCTTAGAACAATTAGGTGAAAATCATGGTGTTAAGTCAGATAAGTGAAGAAACATTACCACTTCAAACAGTAAAAGAGTCAAAAGAAATTTGAAATTTAACAGGTCAGCAACTGAAGGCCAGGCATTGTCTGTTAAGCATCAAATAGATTGTGAACCTGGATTAGCCACTCAGTGGGGAAACGGGAGGGTCTTGTCACCAAAAAGTATATAAACTGTGTTTTGGAACCAGTAGGGTGCGCTCCTGCTTGTATGGCACCTGCCATTGCAGTTGCGAGTAAATTACTACTTCACTGAGATCCTCGCCTGAGCCTAAGTTATTGGCTACGGAGTGTTTCTCACAATCTGGGGGCTCGTCCGAGATCCAGTCACCTACCGGGGAGCCCCACGACCGTAGCAGCAGGAAGGCATGTCCCGCCGATTTCAGCGGTCCTGTGCATCGACAGTGGCGGTGCTGCAGAGAGCTGACAGAGGGCTCGAGACTGATTAAAGAGGCAGGATCCGTGAAGTAGTGGGGAAGGGAAGAAGGTAGGCACTCCGGGTTTGAGAACTGATCCAGTAACTCTGTGCACAGACCAAGGTAAGAAATATTAAGTATTGCCTTGGGGGTCGGGTGAGACTCTGTGTGACGTGTGATTGAGACATACTTTTGTACGAAGCGAGTGTGGAGTCCTGATCCACGGTTCCGTAGCTCCGCGAGGGGCACGGCCGGAGACGGACGAAGCGTGAGATAAGGGAGAGAAAAGAAGAGTCTCGGGAAATTTGGTGTACGGTAAGCCCTTGCACAGGGAAGTGCTTGGGAATACGCCAGGGAAATTTGGTGTACGGTAGCCCTTGCACGGGGAAGTCCTTGGAAGTACACCAGGGAATCTGGTAAACTCATAGGTGTGCAGTACCTCTTGCACAGTGAAGTGCTTGGCAGCACACCCCCACTTTCCAGAATTGGAACGTTAGTGTGTGGTACCCTGCAGGAGGGAAATTTCTGTAGCAGCACACTGACAAGGGCTAGGAAAAATGGGAAATATGAGTTCCAGGGGACAGGGAAATATCCCTGGGGGGAGTGCCTACCAAAAGTTCTTCGTGAAGAATTATAAGAAATTGGAAAAATAATCTCAGAATTAGAGGAGATGATAAAAGAAAAAAAAAAAGAAAAGGTTAAATATTGTGTATTAGTCTGGACAAAAGAACCAATTAAGGAAACAGCAGTATTTTGGCTAAAATACGGGCCTGATGAAAATTCAGGCTTTAAATTTATGTGTAAAAAATAAGATTCCTTTTTTTTCGGAGGAGGAGCCAAGTTATGCTCCCTATAATCCTAATATTGCACCGGTGGCAGCAGCAGTCGCTCCAGGAGGGGAGACAGGGACTGCAATTAACACTGTCCCTAGAGAAGAGCGTACTCTAGGCTCTTGCAAGAATTAGAACAAGGTAGAAGAGGTACTGAGAATTTTGCCTTCCCTGATACTAACAGTACTCACACTAACTGTGTCTCCTCTTAAGTGAACTTCCCCCCTTCCTTACCAGCAGAGAGGTTAGGCGTTTTCAGGAGATGAAGTTTTTAATTGAGGACCCCAACAGGCTAGCTGAACTATTAGACCAGTTCCTAGGACCTAACTTATACTCTTGGGGGAGGAATTATGTATAAAAATATGTTGTTTACAGGGAAAGAAATGGGAATGATCAGGAGGAGAGTTGCTATACAAAAATGGGAAAGAGCTCATCCTCCAGGACCGGGGGTAATACCGGCAGGGCAGGGGTGCCCACTTGCCAGTCCTGGCTGGAATAATAATAGTGTGCAACACAGAAATCATACAAGAGACTTGGGGTCAGAATGAGAAAGTACTCGTGGATGAATCCCGAGGACCCGGTATCCCAAGAGCTCTTGAAAGTTCATTTTGTGATTAAAGACTCGCAAGATACACAGAAAAAGCTCCAGAAGGTGGGGGGATGTAGTGAACAGTCACTGTGGGGCCCTCCTGCGGGAGGCCCTGAAGGTGTGTGTCAGTAGGGGAGATGAGAAGGAAAAGCAGAGAGTGAAACTAATGGTATTGACAGTGTAGCAGGTAGTCAGGCAGAGGGTTGGAGAAAGAGGAAGAAAATTTTCAGAAGGAGTCAGGGCCAGGATGGAAAGAAGAGGAAGAGAGATTAAGAAATGGCAGACAAGGAAAGAATAGGAGGAGAGAAGGAAAATGGGAAAGTACAGGCTGGAGAAAGACAGCAAGAAGTGTTAAAAAGGGTTATTGAAGGTGTTAAAGGTGTGGTATGTAATGTTTGACAGAGCTATTTTTTGAATGAGTTGGGAAAGTTGAATGAGCAGGGAAAGAGGATGTAGGCATTATCTAAGTAACCATCTAGAAGTTTTGGTATATTTGCTGTGGTGTTTGGTCAGTTTCCCAAGTACCGAAAAGGAGGGGGGGGGAGGGGGGGGCAGCCTTCTCCACCAGGGGCTTCTCCACAGGCCGCAGGGGACTTCAGCTCCCTCGCCTAGAGCACCTCCTCCCCCTCCTTCTGTGCTGACTTTGGTGTCTGCGGGGAGGTTTCTCGCTCCTCGCTCTCCCACCTGCTGTTGAGCAGCAGGTTTTTGTTTGTTTGTTTGTTTTCTTGGATGTGCTCTCACAGAGGCACAGACTGTGTTGCTCATGGCTTGGCTCTGGGCAGCGGTGGGCTCTTTTGGGGCGGGATGAAATTGTCCCTTATCTGACATGGGGAGGCTTCTGGATTCCCCCCCCCCGAACCTTGCCATCGAACACAATACACTGGGACAGCTAGGTCATCACTGGCTTGTAAACTATCAGGGATTAAATTAACTAATGAAACCCTAAAAAGTGGTGGGGGTAGAAGGGGCTGGGATAACAGTGCCACCTTTGGGGGATACCAAGCTGAGACTAGGGGATAAAATGATCTCTGGGCAATTATTGTATGTACCTAAGGCAGGGACTAACTTGTTGGGAAGGGATTTGATGATGAAATTGGGCATTCAAATAGTAAATTGTTAGACTGGAATAACAGTGTTATTAATGGAGTGCTCTCAGGCCCTGAAAGCAAAGATATATTCACCTCTGACTGGAAAGACCCTGAAATGGGGGCAGAAGCAAAAATACAGATGGACAGTTTTACCTCAGGGGTTTACAGGGCCACCAATTTATTTGGGCAAGTTCTAGAACAGATTTTGGACCAATTACAACCTCCCGAGGAGGTATTACTGTTACAAATATGTGGATGATCATTTATTGTCAGGACAGGAGAAAACAGTTGTGAAGGAAGCTACTAACAAGCTATTCAACTTTCTCGGAAAGCAGAGCTTGGGCGTATTGAAAAATAAATTACAGTATGTAGAAAGAGAAATCAGGTATTTAAGGCACCTAATGTCTGAGGGAAAACGGAGAATAAATCCAGAGAGGATTCAGGGAATTGTTGAAAACTAAGAAAGAACTAAAAGGTTTTAAGAGAAAGATTTTTTTTTTTAAGGAATCAGGAACCACGAAGTCTGAGGGAAAATGGATACTCCCTGATGGGAGAGAAATGCTGAATAAAGCGCCAGTGAGGCAAATATGATGTTTCTCTTCAAGAGGGTCACTGGGAGGTGCAAGCAATGTGTGATGTTGTGCTAAAAAAAAGTATGTCTGTGTAGGAATATACACTTTAGTGAAGCAAATATGCAGAGGATGTACCATATGTCAAAAGGCAAATAAAAAGGTCATTCGTAACTCACCTAGAGGGGGACGGGAGCCAGGGATTCGACCTTTCCAAAGTATACAGGTAGACTTTACTAAGTTACCTAGAGCAGGGAGACTTAAGTACTTGTTTGTCCTAATTGACCACGTGACTGGATGGGTGTAAGCTTTCCCCTCCGTATCTGCCACTGCGAACACAGTGGCTAAGGTATCACTGGAGCAAATAGTCCCTAGATATGGGATAGCTGAAAACATTGATTCAGATCAAGGAAGTCATTTCACTTCACAAGTACTTCAAGTGTTAATGCAGGTCTTAGAGATTGAGTGGGATTTTTAAACCCCCTGGCACCCCTCCTCTTCTGGGAAGGTAAAGCGAATGAACCAGACATTAAAGAAGCAATTAACTAAATTAGTGTTAGAAACTCAACTTCCTTGGGTAAAATGCTTACTCCTACAGGTTCAAACAGCACCAAGAAAGGATATAGGAATTTCACCATATGAGATGCTGTTCGGATTGCCCTATCTAGGCAGAAGGGATGAGATATCACAATTCGGAACAAGAGAGTTTTCTTAAGAACTGTATTCTGGGGTGTCCTCTTCTTTGTCATCTCTCAGGACCCGTGGGTTTTTAGCTCAAACCCCACCTTTGGAATTCCGCATTCACCACCATCACCCGGTAAATTGGGTCCTGATTCAGACTTGGAAAGTATCAACTCTGGCCTGAATGGGAAGGACCATTACTAACCGCTGAAACAGCCGTAAGGACTGCAGAAAAAGGTTGGAATCAGTATACTTGAGTGAAGGCATCCATCGACCCTAGTACCTGGGAATCTGTTCCTACAGAAAACTGGTTGAAAGTTAAAATCAAAAAGAAAAATCGCATAATAGACTCTGAGCAGGATAAAAGCTTGCAATCGTAAACTAACCTTTTATTTTCACAGGTAACTAGTGAGTGTGACTTTTGATTGAGAGAAAGGGCAGACCTATAGTGAATTGAAGTGCTCCCAAGGGGGGGTTTGTTATAGTAGTAGTGTACATCTTATTCTTTGCATTGATAATTATTTGGAAACCTAAGGTTTAAAAATAATGACAGGGAAAAATCAGTTATTAATTTTGTTTTTAGTGATTGTAGGCCTCAGAGAAGGCCTTCATCAATTGGCAACTTGGAAAAGGCATGACCAGATAATAGTAAGACGGGATACCCCGTAAAAATATGAGTGAATGTGACAGAGGGTTATGTACCACAATCTGTCATATTTGATGCTTGTGAGGTGTTAGCTTGTGGAGATTTAAATGCCCAACGACAATTGAGCAGAGAGAACAAATAACTGGGAGAGACCCAACAGCCAGATTGAGAATAGCTGTATGGAAACGATCCTCTATTGCCATCAGAGAAAGGGAGAAACTCAAGGAGAAAACAGGAGAGAAAACAGGAGTCCCTCTTTGAAATGCAGCAGTTCAAACATTTGAGATTGAAACAGGGTATGGGCATGTGAATGCCTGGATAGAATGGATCAAATATACTGTCCAGAGTCTCAACCATAGCAATTGCTATGCTTGTGCCTCGGGATGACCGATTGCCCAGATAATGCCCTTCCCATTGGGGTGGCCCAAGGATTCCCAGGGGATGCGATGTATGAGTGCATTGTACCAAGAAAAGACTGCCTGGAGAAATGAGGCCTATAATTCTCTCTCTTTGCTGTTCCCTTCCTTGCATGATAGCAATATCAGGGTTCCCCCTGCATTCTCTACAGCTGTAGGTAACCATACAGCTTGCCTCTCACGGCAGGGTGTGAGCGCTACCCGGCATCTGGGAGAATTTGCCTTGTGCACGAGGACCTTGAATGCTACCAAGGACTTGATGGGAAACTACTCAAGACTTGAAATCCCCAAGGCAGATCTCTGGTGGTACTGTGGAGGGAAGACCTTACGGTCCACCCTACCATCTAACTGGGGAGGCACTTGTGCACTTGTTCAATTAGCTATACCCTTCACCCTGGCATTTGAAAGAGAAACATCACAAATACCCAGAAGAAGTAAAAGAAGCTTAGGAGTATCATTTGATGATAGAGCGTACATAGAGTCTATTGGGGTGCCTAGAGGAGTTCCCGATGAACAGGAAGCCAGCAATCAAATTGCTGCAGGGTTTGAGTCACTGTTCTGGTGGGTAACAATCAATAAGAATGTGGATTGGATTACTTATATTTATTATAATCAGCAGAGATTAGTAAATTTTACAAGGGATGCAATACGAGGAATCGCTGAACAACTAGATGCCACCAGCAAAATGGCTTGGGAAAACAGACTAGCATTAGATATGATGCTTGCGGAGAAAGGAGGTGTGTGTGTGATAACTGAGCAACCATTGTTGCACTTTTATACCTAACAATACTGCCCTGGATGGCACAGTAACTAGAGCATTGCAAGGGTTTACCACCATTGCCAGTGAATTGGCAGAAAAATTAGGCATATTTACATCCTTGATCGTAGTAGCAAGAGTTTTGACAGCCGTTGGTTGTTGCATTATCCCCTGTGTAAAAGGACTAGTACAGTGGTTAACTGAAACTGCACTGTTGAAACAAATGACCGTGGAGCCACCACCTTACTCAGATAAGAGGATGGTATTAGAGGAGATGGAAAGCAAAGAAGGTGAAGAAGAGGAAGATACCTACCAAATTACACCTTAGGGAAAAATCTTGCAAAAATCAACAATTTATAAAAAAAGAAAAGGGGGGAATTGTGGGAATGAAAATGTTGTTTTTGCAGAGTTACATTTTTTAAAGGTAAGGAATGGGGCATTGAGATATGCTTGTAGTGATAAGAAAATTTAGCAGGCGACCTTGTAAAATGCAGACAACCAGACTCCTTAGAACAGTTAGGTGAAAAATCACAGTGTCAAGTCAAGTCAGATAAGTGAAGAAACATTACCACTTCAAACAGTAAAAAAAAGTCAAAAGAAATTTGAAATTTAACAGGCCGGCAACTGAAGGCCATGTATTGTCTGTGAAGCATCGGATAGGTTGTGAACCTGGTTTACCCAGTCAGTGGGGAAACAGGAGGGTCCCAGTCATCGAGTAATGAAGTATATAAACCTTACTGTGTGACTAGTAGGTGCTCTCCTGCTTGTGGGACGCCCGCCATTGCAATCGCGAATAAATTACTACTTCACTGAGATCCTCGCCTGAGCCTAAGTTATTGGCTACGGAGTGTTTCTCACAGGGGCAGATGAGGGTGGTTGCACTTACGGTTCCTCCAGCTACTAGTGTAAGTTGGACATTTCTTCACCTTTATCACGCACATTTCCAAACTCATCAAAAAAGAAAAACATTCTTAGAGGAAAAACCTGTGAGAAAACATAATTCAGTCACCACTAAAGATACTAAAACAAAACTAAATTCTTCAAACCAAAGCAAGATAGTTGACAAACAAAAATTCTTATAAGTAGTGGAAGATGTGACTAATTGCCAAGTCAAACCCTCACCATTTCCTTAGTTTGACTAAGAAAGTGTCTTGAGTTTCCATTCCAGTCTTACTAACTCTGTACAAGCCTTCTGTTTAAACAGTCTAGTTAAATCAGTACAGACGTATGACTAATTCCTCACTTACTCCCTAATCCCCACTTCAAACTCCATCGACTTCCTTACACAAAGCAGGAAGAACAAAGTTTAATAAAATGAAGTTACTAATTCCTCTACTTCATGATAGTACACAGAAGTATATTAAATTGTGGTTTTTAGGTTAAAACAATCATCTGTCTATGGACAAAGGATAATCTTGTAGAAGTTACACTCCTGCAGCAGATCTTAGAGGGAAGGTTGTGGTGCTAAATCCATGATTATTCAGAAACAGTGTTTTATGTAAACTGCAAGTTTAGCAAGCATGTAATCAGAGTGAACATCAGTCTGGTATTTCCAGAGAGATTCTACATCCAGTGTGATGGAATGAAGCAGTACTTAAGGAATACCCACCTGGAGAATACTAAGGGAGTCCCTTGGCTGTGCAACCACCTACTTTGTGAAGAATAGATTTCTTCCTAGCACATAAACCAGTAAGATGTTTCTGAGCAAGTAAACAAACAAACAACAAACCTCTATTGACTATTGTGGTGGTTTTACCCAGCTGGGCAGCTGAACTCCACCACAACTGCTCTCTCACTAACCATCCTAAGAAGAGGGGGAGGAGAAAGTATGCTGGAAAGAAAAAGAAAAACCTCATAGGTTGAGATAAGGATAATTTAATTCCTTTAATTAAATGTTCCTTTGGACAGGAAGAGGGGGAAAAAAAAAGGCTGCATGGAAGCACAGAGAGCAGAAAAGAAATTACTCTCTACTTCCCATCAAGGAGCGATGTTTGGCCATATCCCAGGAAGCAGGGCCTCCATGAGTGTAATGGTTGTTTGGGAGGATGAATGTCTTCCTAACAAGAGCTCACCACCCTCCCCACCCCCACCCCCCCGCTACTTCCCTACCTTTTATTGCTAGGTGTGACACCACATGGCATGGAATTTCCCTTTGGTCAGTTTAGGTCAGCTGCTATGGCCATGTCCCCTCCCCATCTCTTGCCCACCCCCAGCCTGCTGGCTCTTGGGGGTGTTGGAGGGAGTCCTGATGTGGCACCAGCGCTGCTCAGCAGCAGACACAACACTGGTGTGATACCACTGCTGTTCTAGCTACGAGTGCAGAGCACAGCACTGTATGGGTTGCTGCAGGGAAAGGTGACTCACCCCCCCAGCCAGACCCAGCACAAATACACAATCCCATGACACAGTCAAGTAAAAGCAATTGAAGATGAACTTCGTTGAATTTAGCATCTTTTGGAAGGATACGTGGTTGATGTGTTTGGTGAGGCAAATGGAATTCCACAAAACAAATAAAAATGCTTTATATACCTTCTATTTTTATTATTGCATCTTTGCAGGATGATGTAACATCATAGAATCACAGAATCAGAGCATGGTTTGGGTTGGAAGGGACCTTAAAGACCAGTTCCAACCCCCCTGCCATGGGCAGGGACACTTCCCACCAGGCCAGGTTGCCCAAAGTCCCATCCAGCCTGGCCTTGAACACCTCCAGGGATGGGGCATCCATGGCTTCTCTGGGAAACCCGTTCCACTGCCTCATCACCTTCAGAGTAAAGAATTTCTTCCTTATATCTAATCTAAGCCTACCCTTGTTTAGTTTAAAGCCATTTCCCCTTTCCTTCCTGACAAAGAGTCCCTCCCCAGCTTTTCTGTAGGCCCTCTTTAGGTGCTGGAAGACTGCAATGAGGCCTCCCCAGAGCCCTAAGTACATTAAATGCAGTTCGGCCAGAGCAAACTGAACTCAAAAGGAAAGAGAAACCAATTTTTATTTCTAAATTAGATATCTAATCCTGATAGATTCACTCCCTTCCAAATATAGCTCAACAAAGTAAAAACAGTAAAAATTCACATATTTCTTTTATAACAAGATTTCATTGCACAATAGTTCTTTGCCTAACCCTGCAGTTACCCCATAGGCATTGCAATTGCTTACTTGGTCTTCTCCTTAACTTGTTTTTAGTGTTTACTTTTCTAACCTATCCTTAATGTTCCAACCTTGGATTTATTTACCTCCTTAGATATCAAGAGAATAAGGTATTTGCTTCGTAGGACAGTACTTTGATGCTTTCCAGGGCTAATGGCCAAAGTTCTCAAAGCACTTTTCATCAGTGATTTCTATATTTCTCAATCTTTCCATCTTCATTTAGAACTCTTAGCTTAATTTAGGTATTAGGTGAAAAAGAAGCCCAAAACCAGCTGAAGCCACCATATCAGACATAGTAAGGACATGCTTCTGTTAGGAAGTAATTCAGAGTGATCCCATGGTGTACTTTAGGCAGATTTACTCTGTTCCTCTGGACTAAGCATCCCCAAGGGCTATTTCAAAGCTCTCTGAATGATCTGTCATTATCTCTTACACTGTAGTCTCCATTAGGAAAGGGTAAATATTCATTGCCCATGTGGAAAGGAACTGCTCAGTTAGTTGTTTCTAACCAAAATCTCTTGATTGTGTTCTCTTTACAGAAACCACTTGGATAGCCAAGCCAAGTTTCATTGAAAATGGAAGTAGTGGAACTACTTCAAAACCGTGCTTCTACTTCTAAGCAGAACTGCACTGTAGGTGGGGACATAGCAAGAGGACATGGCCAAGGCAGGGTGGAATTGAAAACCAACTGTCCGAGCTACAGAAAGAAGTCGGCGATTCCCAGTTTGAGACTGTTCTTTGACTAGTAAGACAGCAGCCGGAACGCTTATGATTACTGCTGATGGATTCCCATGAATCAGCTAGTGATACAAGCTACGAGAACAACTGAAGCAATTTGAAGTTACGCTTCTCCCTGTTCTGCATTCAAATTTATGAAAGAAAGGAGAAGACAGGAGAGAAGAGAGCAGAGAGGAGGAGAAGACGGGAGGGAAGGGAAGGGAAGGGAAGGGAAGGGAAGGGAAGGGAAGGGAAGGGAAGGGAAGGGAAGGGAAGGGAAGGGAAGGGAAGGGAAGGGAAGGGAAGGGAAGGGAAGGGAAGGGAAGGGAAGGGAAGGGAAGGGAAGGGAAGGGAAGGGAAGGGAAGGGAAGGGAAGGGAAGGGAAGGGAAGGGAAGGGGGAAGGGAAGGGAAGGGAAGGGAAGGGAAGGGAGGGGTGGGTAGGGTAGGGTACTGAAGGGACATGTAGGGGAGTGTAGGGGAGGAGAGTGTAGGGGAGGGGAGCGTAGGGGAGGGGATCATAGGGCAAGGGAGTGGAGGGGAGGGAGGGAATGGGAGGGGAGTGCTACCATAAATAAAATGGTCAAATAAATGTTAAATATAAAATATAAGTTCCAACCTTGGATTTATTTACCTCCTTAGATATCAAGAGAATAAGGCATTCTTATTATTATTATTAATTATTATATATTAATATTTTATATTTTATATATTATATATTTTATATAATATTTTATAAATACTTATTAATTATTATTATATAATAATTAACATTCAACTCATGGGCTATTCTCACCCAGTATTAAATCCCCTTGAGGTACACACCGGACCTCCCTTCTTTTGCATTACCCACCAAGTGCATCCAGGTCCCTGAGCAAAAGCAATTCAACGAATGGGTTTGCCTTTTCCTGAGGCAGGAGTAGCCCAGACTGTTTTACCCAGCATGTTTCTTACGTGCACTACAGGAACTTTATCCCCTTCTACAGTGCGTAACAGGTTTGATTGGGCAGGTCCAGCTCGGTTGGCAGATCCCCTAGTATTGACTAACCAGGTGGCCTTTGCCAAATGTGTATCCCAATTTTTGAATGTCCCAGCACCCATTGCTTTCAGTGTAGTCTTCAACAGTCCATTGTATCGTTCAACTTTTCCAGAGGCTGGTGCATGATAGGGGATGTGATACACCCACTCGATACCATGTTCTTTGGCCCAAGTGTCTATAAGGTTGTTTCGGAAATGAGTCCCGTTGTCTGACTCAATTCTCTCTGGGGTGCCATGTCGCCATAGGACTTGCTTTTCAAGGCCCTGAATAGTGTTCCAGGCGGTGGCATGGGGCACAGGATATGTTTCCAGCCATCCGGTGGTTGCTTCCACCATCGTAAATACGTGGCGCTTGCCGTTGCGGGTTTGAGGGAGTGTGATGTAATCAATCTGCCAGGCCTCTCCATATTTCTATTTCAGCCATCGTCCTCCATACCAAAGAGGCTTTGACCGTTTGGCTTGCTTGATTGCAGCACATGTTTCACAGTCATGAATAACCTGTGCTATAGTGTCCATGGTCAGGTCCACCCCTCGATCACGAGCCCATCTGTAGGTTGCATCTCTACCTTGATGGCCTGAGGTGTCATGGGCCATCGGGCTATAAATAATTCACCTTTATGTTGCCAGTCCAGGTCCACCTGAGCCACTTCAGTCTTAGCAGCCTGATCCACCTGCTGGTTGTTTTGATGTTCTTCAGTAGCCCGATTCTTGGGCACATGAGCATCTACATGGCGTACCTTTACAACCAGGTTCTCTACCCGGGCAGCAATATCTTGCCACAATGCAGCAGCCCAGATGGGTTTGCCCCTGCGCTCCCAGTTGACGAATTAGCTTATGGATGGGAATCAGGGAGTCTCGGTTGGTGCGATATTGCCGCCGGTGCACAGTTGTGGTAGCGATTGGCACTTGCTGTTCTTCAACCCTCAGCAACCCCACAACAGAAGGGTCCTCTGAGAGACCGGGCAAAGTAGACAGCTGTTTAATGTCCTCTGTCTCTAAGGCAGCTATGCCAAAAGCCCAGCGGAACCCTTTTGGGTCCCTGAAATATCCTCCTCTAAGATAGTCTATGCCAAGGATGCATGGAGCATCCGGGCCAGTCACAATACGGTGCTTTTGCCACTCATTACCGGTTAGACTCACTTCAGCCTCCAATACAGTTATCTGCTGGGATCCCCCCGTCACACCATAAATACAGATGGGCTCTGGCCCTTTACAGCTTGATGGCATTAGAGTACATTGTGCACCGGTGTCTGCTAAAGCCTTATACTTCTGTGCATCTGACGTGCCAGGCCATCGAATCCACGCAGTCCAATAATCTCGGTTGTCCCTTTCCTCCCCCTGGCTGGAGGCAGGGCCCCTCTAGTCCTGGTCAGAATCTTCGTTTCTGTGTTTAAAGGACTGCCTGCTGGAAGTTGGAACAGCAAACTTTTCAGAGAACCCCTTTTTCCCAATTGTTTTCTTTTGCAACTCACGTACCCGTGCCTCTAGGGTCGCAGTAGATTTTCCATCCCATTTTCTCACGTAGGTAAAACCACAGGGTGGCGCGGGGGGTGTGCCCACCATATTGTCTTCCTTGCACAGATGAATGTTTAACCCTAATAGCTGAGACACTGGTTTGTACAGGTGGGGAGGAAAATAAACTCTCTTTAAGTCGGCGGACCTCTTCAGAAAGTTTCTCCAAAGTATTCTCTTTTAGCTGGTGGACACTGGTGCGTTCAGGTGGAGGGGAAGATAAATTCTCTTTGAGTTGGTGGAACTCTTCAGAGAGTTTCTCCACAGCTGAGACGCAGGCCTGTAGGGAAGAGGAGAGACTTTCTTCGTACTGCCAGAGTTGTTTAGCCACTTCATCCACTGTGGGTCCCTCATTCTCTTTCCAGGTTATTATTGCCAATGAGCCGGCATATGAAGATTGGTGCACTCCGTACAAACTTCTGCCACATGGGTCGTGTACCCTGGACTTCATCTGGATCTGTGGATGTTTGTGCGCCGTCTAGGTCCTTATAAATTACTTCCCGTACGGCTAATTCCCTCAGGTACTGAATTCCCTTCTCCATGGTGGTCCACTTGCCTGGTAGACATACAAGTTCTTCCTTGAAGGGATACCTTTCCTTCACAGCTGACAGGGGATGCCTCCAGAGGCTGTGAGATCGTGCTCCATCTTCAATTGCTTTGTCAATGCATGCGTCCCTAGCAAGGGATCCCAGCCGCCTGGCTTCCCTGCCCTCTAATTCCACACAATTGGCTCCGGTGTCCCAGCACTGGAGCAGCCAGGTGACAAGCTGCTCACCTGTACAGCGACCAAAATCTTTTCGCACGTCTCGTAGCTCACGCTGGTATAGGGTTCAGGTAGTTACTGTTGATTTTTCGACATCCCCATCCTCATCTTCATCCTCCTGCACATTTGATGGCCCAGCCTCGTCTTCTCTATACCCAGACCTAGCAGAAGACTGTCTGCGTTCTAAACGACCTGAGTATACCATTTTTTCACCTTGTCTACAGGGGCAACTTGCACTGCTACAGCTCGCTTCTCTGACCCAGCCACAGGGTCTGCCACAGGGCTTGGAATACCCTCTGCAGGGGCAACTTGGACTGCTACAGCTCACTTCTCTGACCCAGCCACAGGAGTGGGAGCAGCTGCAGGAGCTGGAGTGGCTGCAGGAGCTGGAACTGGGACGGCTGCAGGAGCTGGAACTGGGACGGCTGCAGGGAACTGGGACAGCTGCAGGAGCTGGAACTGGAGCGGCTGCAGGAGCTGGAACTGGAGCGGCTGCAGGAGCTGGAACAGCTGTGGGAGCTGGAGCGGCTGCAGGGTCTGTCACTAGGTTGATAGTAGCATCAATTGCAGCTCGATAGGCACAAGCCAGACCCCAGCACGCTACAGTGTTTTGTGTCACTTTGGAACTGCCAGAGTCATGACGCCTTTTTTTCAAGCATTCTGCCAGCTTTTTAGGATTTTGCAGTTGTTCAGGGGTGAATGTCCAAAACACTGGAGGTGACCACTGCTCTAGAAACCTGCCCATATCCTCCCACACTCCGTGCCACTCGCAACTATCCCGCCTCAAGACAGATCTCCGGATGAGATTCCTAAGTAGTTGTCTAACCCTCAACAAAACCTGAAGCGCATTCAGGAGACATAACAACAAGAGCAGGCTGGTCTGAGTATCCCAAGGATATTCAACATCTCGGAGAACCACCATAACTAGCTCGGGGGATAAGAGGGTGGTGAAGGAGAAAGGGAGAGTGAACAGGTAGGGAAAAATGTCTTCCCCTGTCCCCTCCACGGCTTGGCTCCCTGATGAAAAAAGGCAATAGGTGTAATTGCTAATAGTTTCTGAGATATGGCTTCCAAAGTATAGAGTCGACGACAGTGCTGAGTACAAATACCAGGTTAGAGTCATGACCAGAAATTTCATCATTCCATAAGCCATTGTTACACCGCACAGTACCATAACAATCTTAAACCAGGGCCCAGAAAGGATAAACAGTGCAACAGGGAGCACATACAGAAAGTAACGTGCTAAAAAACTCAATTTGGAAAACAGGCACAGCAGACTGGAGATTAAGGCAACCAACATTGTGACTAGCAACTATTAAGCAGGTCCAATACTTATACCAATTGTAGTTTAACACACTCTGGTCAAATCTGTCGATATGTCAACCCTTCGAGCCCCATGTTGGGCGCCAAAAGGACTGTTGTGGTTTAACCCAGCTGGCAGCTAAACACCACACAGCCGTTCGCTCACCCTCCCCCCTCCCTCTCTGGGATGGGGGAGAGAAACGGGAAAGTGAAGCCCGTGAGTTGAGATAAAGACAGCTTATTAAGACAGGAAAATAATAATAACAATAATAATAGTGATAATGATAATAGTATTAATAATAATAATGTGTATGAAAAAAGTGATGCACAATGCAATTGCTCACCACCTGCTTCTTCCCCTTTCTCTTTCAGGAGGGAGAGTGAGAGAGTGGCCGTGGTGGAACTCGGCTGCCCACACGATTAAAACCACCACAGCCGCAAAGTACTGGAAAATTTTTCAGAAGAAACAAGGTGTTTAACAAGGAAAAATATAGTTTCCTTTTTAAGGCTTCCTGGATAATTGAGGTTATTTCATATTCCCAACTCGGAGGAAGAGAATTGTTGATTTCACCTTCTTTTTTCTTACACGGAAATAAAAAGTCAACAGCTCTGGAAGTAAGGGGAACGTATCACAATCAAGCTCCTTTTGTCTTTAATCCTTGCTGAAGGACAAGATTTATCTCACACCTTCCACGGATGTATGGTAGCAGAGAATAATTTTGGAACTACTCTAATTAAAGTCAACTTGGGGATAGTGGCACTTCTCTAATTGTTTCTGAGACATACGCATTAGCAACAGAGAGTGTTCTGTTGTCATTTCAAGGCCCCTACGGTGACGACTTCAGAAACAGAACTGAGTGATGTCACCATGGCAATTTGGGAGCAGCTGCCTCTGTGCAGGTTTAGCTAGGAGGGACAGAGAAGCATGCTGGATGTGATGAAATCACGTGAGGATTTGTGGATCCCACCTTGAGGTGCATAGAGAGGGCCCATGCCCTTCTGTAAGTGGTTTGATGCTTGGCTGAGGCAAAAGATGTGTTTTTATTGTGAATACTTCGTTTTAGTATACTGTAGTTTGTGTAAAGTCCTTTCACAAGCATTAAGTTTGGTACTTTTGCTCAGTGATGTAGCTGCACAGAGTGACAGATGCAATGTATGGGTGAGGGCCTCTGCACGTTCTCTTTTTCCTGGTCTGTGTGAGAATGATACAGAATCTGTGTTAGCTATTTTAAAGAAAAAGTTAAATAAGTCTGGGTTGCTGTGATATCATTGACGCTGTCTGAAGAAAGTTATTGACCAGGAGGTTTCTTAAGTTTTTCACGGGTGTCTTAGGAAGAAAAGAAATGAAAAACGGAGGGAAGTGAGAGCAGGAAGGCTTATACAATGTTGAAAAACTGAATATCCCGGGATAAATGCTTAGTTCTACCAGAGCAACTGGCCAAAAGGAAAAGGCTTTTTTTTTTTTTTTTTTTTTTGGCAGTGCTCAAGATTGGAATTGGGGAAAAAATGATGGGAATCCATCCGTTTTTCTACTTACCCAATTTGCTTAGGCTCTTCTTAGGAAGGGACGTGCTGGAAAAATTGGATGCAAAAGTTTCTTTGGAACAAGGGAAAATGGAAATCAAAGTAACATCTTAAGCTCTGAAGTCTATGTATCCGTGGCGAGTCCAGAGAAAGCTCCAGATAGGACTCCCTGCAACTGTTGGTGCGCAAGTTAGGTGGAGCTATCCCCCTTGTGCCCGGCGTGGGTGCGCAGCGCCGAATAAACAGACCTGCTTTATAACCATTCTGAGGTTCTAGATAGAGTCTGATTTCCGCAAGTCAGTAGCTGACCAGTGCTGTAGAGCTCAGAACAGATGTCACCAACAGACTTCATGTGACTGATCAGGGAATTTGATTAGCTAATACGACTGATTAGCTCTAACTGCCAGGACTAAAAGTTTGGTATTTCTGGAGAATAGTCGTGTAGACGAAGGAGTGTTCAAATGATGATGTACTAGTTTTGAAGTCTACAAGTATATTCTAGCAAACTTTTTAAGAATAAATTCCATGCTAGGCCAATTGTAATGAAATTTTTCTATTATTTCTACAAAGCTGTCTCAGTTTGAAACCTTGAGACAGTTCAGTGTTGGGTAGTCATCTGTCTCAAAACGCTGAGAAGATGGGGCTGCATTCATTTGCAAACTGGCTGTCATAAAGGCCTTAAACTTTGCATTATGTTGAGGCAGTGGTGATCTCAGCCTTCTTGTATTTGTCTGAGTAATGTAGCTCCCAAAAGAGATCCCAAGGTCCAGAAAAGACATGGAAATAATTGGTGGCTTGTAAGGAAAAATCATATTCCATCACACAGCAACACCAGAGCTGTCTGTAGAGTTTAGAAGTCAGCTGAAGTTATTTATGTTTCATCTGAAGGGAGTAAGACAAGAGCAGTTAATATAAAAGAATGCATGTCTGACAATCATACAAGCGGATGGGAGCCTGTTTTATCTGGGTCTGTGGATTTTCTATCTGTATGCTGTTGAGGAGATTGTCAGAATTCTGATTAGAGAATAAGGAACCTACAGAAAGTGCAGTACGCAAATGCTGGAGAGCACGGGTCAAAGTTTTACACTTCCTGGGACTGCCTAGCGTATTAAGAGGTCTAGGGAAAAAAATGGCTGTGGTTCAACATTAATAGCACATTGACAAGTGTGATTTAAACCTATCCACATCTAAATCAGTCAGCCCTACTGAAATCTTCAAATACTTAAGAGGTAACCCGTAGCCAATGGTGTCAAAAAGTGCTGTGAGATTTGAGAAAGTAACCTGCATTTCTCTCCCATAACAGTTTTGTCCTTGTGTGAGAAGCAAGTGAGGGATTTTGCTGCCCTTGTGTCTTTTGTTTAACCTCTGTCAGCACCACGTGTAGTAAACTGCTACTGTCTTAACTAAATGTTACATCTTTGAGAAACAAATTAGATGGCAAATGATCTGTTAAGAGCTGACTGCCTTCTTCCCCCCAGACAGCTGAGATGCACCTCTTTTTCCCTCTCTCAAGCATTTGCTGCTTTGCACTTCCTTTTCTTTCATTGGAGAGTCAGATAAATCGGTTGCTTTGCACTAGTATATGTTCCTTGGAAAGCCGCTTAAACTCTCTTCAAACACTGCACTACCTATAAATTGATTGCTTCCTCTAAGTGGCACTTCTGCTCTAGCTGGATCCTCTAAATCCCATTTTACTGCTTCTGCTTACTAAGCAGGTGAGAGAAACTTTCATAAGCGGTGAGCAGAGAAGAAGGAGCTGTAGTTCTGTATAAAGGAAATGTTTGGAAGTTTTGAAGCTGTTTCCCCTGCTCAGCTGCCATCCCTATGTTAATCAATTACCTGATCTTTTGCATTACAGCAGAAGTCTTGATTCAGTTATTAAGGAAAGTTATTTCTGAAAATACTCAGCCCCCTCTGTGCATGCCAAACCTTTAATGGCACTGTGCAATACGCACATTGCAGTGATAAATCAGGTTGTGGAATGAATGGCAACATAAATATTTGGCTCCAGATCCAAAATGTCATTTATTTGGCCATTTTATTTAGGGTAGCCCTCCCCGCCCCTCCCATTCCCTCCCCCTCCCATTCCCTCCACCTCCCTCCCCTCCCCTCTGTTATAAATGACTGAGTCCCAAATAGGATTACAATCAGAGTTTACAATTTATTAAACGAATAGAGGCAAGCAAACAGCGCTGGGTGCGCCGGGAGTCTCTGCTCCACCGGGACGCACACCCGTTACGTAAGGCATCTACTTTTTTATACTCCTAGGCTAATACATATTTATTACTACTTCTAAAAGAGGCAAGGTTATTATAATTGGTTTCCCGAATCCGATGTCGCCTGCTTATCAGTCTCTGTTACTTTCTCAGGGGCCGCTCGAACAGGGAGACAGGGAGGCTCATATTTTCCTCCTTATCTAGTGGTCCAGGGAGACAGGGAGACAGGAAGGCTCTTATTCTTCCTCCTTATCTAGTGGTCTCTTGGCCGGCTATCAGAAGTTACTGCACATCCGTGCAAAGTCAGCAGTTTTTCTCCGAAGAAATCCCTTTGTTCTTTTCTCGCCTAAACCCAGGCCTCAATGTTAACCCTTCAAAACCCCTTAGTGGCACGAATTGCTGGACCATTTCTTACAATTCCTCCCTTTTTTTTTTTTTAATCATCAATTCGTGTCTCTCCTTCAACCTTTGTCAGTAACAATTGGATTTCATCAGTCAGTTCTCGGGGTGTCCACTTCTTAAGCATCATTATCGACACGTCACCTTTTCTCTCCACTGAAGTCATCACAAATTGGGTGCTATTTATTACTCGCCGTATCAACAACGTAAAGCAAGGTATCATACAAGGTATAAACAATAATGTCATTACACCACATAAAAATAAAAACAGCATCCTTTTAACCCATGGTTCACCAGGCAACCATGAAAAGAAATCCCAATCCATACCCTTCCAAGTTTGTACTGGGACGTGGGCTAACTTTCTAATTTCCTTTGTTATCTGCTTGACCACTTTTCCATTATCATCAATCTGTAGACAACAATTAGAATCGTTCAGTTTTCCACATACTCCCCCTTCTTCTGCTAGTAAATAGTCTAAGACCATTCTATGTTGGAATATAGCATTTCTCATTTGAGTGGATTGGTCAGCCAAAAGATCCAAGGCTGTCGCTGTTTGATTTGTTACAACCTCGAGGATAGCTTGCAACCTAATTATTCGGTTCAAATTATAAATAGGTTCTCGGGCTCCTGATATCAACTCATTTGGGTTCCAGGTGGCTGGCCCATAATGCTGTATGATTCTTTCAGGAGGCCATTCATCCTTTCCCCATTTTTGGGCACTACCCCCGGTTAAGGAAGTATCTATAGATCGTTTCACTCTGTTCAGGTCATCATATAATCTTATTCCTAAATGATCTCCTTGTGTTTGTGACAATAAAAAGAACAAGGGTCTTATGTACCCCCCATAGCATATTCCCGACCAGTTTCCAGGTAGCCTCTTGTAAGCATGTTTGCCACACACCCAATAATGTCCCTTTAGGGCCCACGTCCCGTTTGGAAAATGACCATCCCATCCATCTTTACCCTTTGGGGCGTGATAATACAGAGTGTCCTTGTTACCGAGTGGTCCTGTTACAATGTCTGCCCCGTTTGTACTCGTATATGCACGCTTCCAAGCTCCCATGTTGGGTTTCCACTTACAGTCACAATTCAGTTCTCTTTGGCGACCTGTCATATTATAAGCCTTTTTCGCCGTCCAATCTTGAGAGTGTGGGAAGCGCCTTCAATCATGGGGTTGGGCCCGCTTTCAGAGCTTGTGTTACCATTCAGCCCTTCAGGGTGATCCAGCTCCTGGAAAAACTAATCACAATTTTATTATGGGTTTAAAAGGTTCTCATGTTATTTTTCTCAGGACAAACTGATCTTGGTGTGGGAGAAGTCCGGTCGAGGCACTCTCACTCGGCGGTCAATACCCATAGGGGTTGCCTCCCTCGGTAGACCATACACGCCGCAGTGGAGGGTCCTACCCCGGTCTTGCCTTCTCCCTTTCCTCCCTTCAGCCTTGTCCTCTTTATCCAGTGCCCTTAATTCATGCAGAACCTCATTGCTGGGATATCAGTTCCTCTTTAGTCTCAGTTTCAGTTCCCCAGGAGTGGACTCAACCCTCCAGGCTTCGGTAGTTATTGGTCCTTTTATTCTGGATGCGTGGGTCCAACCCCTTTCTGCTGTTCTCACAGCTGTTTCAGTAGTAAGTAAAACAAGGTACAGTCCCTCCCATCGGGGTTCAATGATTCTTCTCTCCAGGTTTTTATTAAGACCTTGTCTCCTGGTTGTATTTTATGAATAGCAAATCCTAAAGGTGGTGTCTGAGTCATCATCCCAATTTATCTTATCTCCTGTAATCTCCTTCCAATGGTAATTATGTATTTCTGGATACTATGATCCTCAACTACATTGTTCCCTAGGGGCATCCCTTGAGAATAAGGCATACCATATAACATTTCATATGATGATAATCCAGTCTCACTGTGTGGTTTAGTTCTTATGTTTAAAAGTGCCAATGGTAAGCATTTCGTCCAGGGCAGCTGTGTCTCGATCATTAACTTAGCCAATTGTTGTTTTATTGTTTGATTCATCCTTTCTACTTTCCCTGAGCTTTGTGGGTGCCACGGAGTGTGGTATTCCCACTGAATACCTTTCAAGGGGTACATCCTTCAAATCTTTGTGGCTGGCGTATGTTCGATTATTTCCACACAATTGTGTTCCAACGGTCCTTCTTCTGGAACGGTTCCTAGAAATACTGCTGGATATAACAGGTTAGTCGTTTTCAAGGTTATGTCATCTTGTTCAGTTAGGATTGCCTGATATTTCATCATCCAGCTGGGTGATAACCAGTGCCCCCCCCCCTTTGTTCCAAAACGGTTGTTACCATATGTGGTCCAAAAACTTCAATATGTTTTCCCATTTGAAGGCAAAAAATTTTCTACTATCTTTATCAAGAGGTATGCAAAAGAAGGCATCCTTTAAATCTATCACGGTAAACCATTTATATTTCCCTTTCACAGATGTTAACAATGTGTAAGGATTAGCTACTACCGGATGAATATCCTTTGTTATTTCATTTATTGCTCTAAGATCTTGTACAAATCTATACTCGCCATTCGGCTTCTTTACTGGAAAAATTGGAGTATTGTATTCCGATTTACATTCTTCCAAAATCTGATATTTGAGAAATTTGTCAATAATTTTCACCATTCCTGTGCCTAGCTTCTATCTTAAGTGGATATTGTTTGATTCAAACAGGTTTGGCTCCTTCCTTTAATTCCACCTTTACCAGTTGTGCCAGTTTCGACTTCCCTGGTACATCTGTTTCCCGTACTGTTGCTATAACTGCATTTTCTACTTCTCTTGGAATATTAACAAAGGGTTTATCTTTGATCATTAGGATTTGGCCTACTTTGGACTCAGGTACCTTCATTATTAATTCTCCATCCTCAAAGGTTATTGTTGCATCTAATTTGGCTAATAGATCCCGTCCCAAGAGTGGCATCGGGCATTCTGGTACATACTAAAATTCATGGGTTAGTTCCTTACCCCCAAAACGCAAATCAAGGGGTTGTAAGAATGACCATTCCTCCTCTTTCCCTGTGGCTCCAATTATTGTAGTTGTCTTAGTTCCTAATCGTCCTTTTAAACTATTTAACACTGAATATGTTGCTCCTATTACATTTACAGCCTAATTAACACAGAGAAAGAAGCTCCCATAACCAACAAAAAATTCAAGCCTCTGTCTTCGTTTCCTAGCTTTATTTCAACTAGTGGACCTGCTAGGGTAGATGCCCCAGGTCCCCATCATTCCTGACTGTTGTAAGTTTGTCCTGCAGCCTAAGACAATTTCTTTCTGATATCAGGGGCTGATTGCCCTGGAAAGAGGCTAGCCAGTTGCCTCTCTCTCTTTTTTTTTTTTTTTTTTTTTTTTTTTTTTTTAAGCCAGGTCCATTTTTTTTTTTTTTTTTTTCATTGCATTTCAAAGTTGGTCCAGAAATTCAAAAATTCCATAAATTCCATAGGGGTTTCTTTTGGACCTTCTTGGAACAGATTCTCAATTCCCAATAGCCAATTTAACCAGATTTTGGTATTTACATAATTTCCGGGGTGATTAGGGTCTCAGTGGGGGGGGGTCGGTCAGGGGAATGCAATCGTTGGAAGTTCCCTGAGCGGTCCCATTGGCAATCTGAACTCACACAGGAACTCAGGTTGTTTCAAGAGTTAGCTGCTTTTCTGTTTCCACGACAACTCTCTCGGACCCATCACGGTCCCCCTGCCCCAGAGGGTTCACACCCGCGATTTAGAGATCTCAGCCTCGGGTTGAGGCGGAACTATTAACATTCCTACATCCTCTTTCCCTGCTCATTCAGCATCAAACAGCTCTGTTAAATACTACATGCCACACAACCTTTAACGCCTTCAACAATCCTTTTAACACTTCCTTTATCTTCCTCCAGCCTGTACTTTTCTAATGCCAACACCAAAGGCTCAGTCAGGGGCCAACTTAATTCCAAACCTTTTCCCTCCAACATGCTGAAACAACATATCACTATACAACATTTCATCCTATTTTCCTTCTCTCCTCAAAAACATTAATTGCAAGACACTGTTATAGTCGATTGACCCATAAAGTGGCCATTTAGTTTATATAGTGGCCACCATTGATTGCAATACTTAGTGAAAGTCCTCTTGCTTTCTGTGCCCCCATTTCTAACAATATCCTTCCAATGTGCCACTATGCACCCAAGGAGGCTTTTCTTTTTTTTTTTTTTTAGGACGCCTTTTTTTTTTTTTGGATTTTCCCCTTTTCCTTGATTTCCCATTCCCTTTTATTTATTTATATTAGTTACTGTCCCTTGTTTCAATTTCCACGCAAACCTTTTTATTGCAGGTTTTTACTATCTTTTCCTAATCTTCTTCCCAAATGTCCCAATTCTCTGGGATTAAACTCTTCTTTCCACATACAAACTTTACTATTTCAGATTATTAATGAGCCCCATTCCAATCATAAATCCGCAGGACTTCGGAAAAACACCTGAAGCACTCAGCCTTCTGTCTTCTAGACAAACAATAACACCTTTTCCACAAAATTTACATTTCAATAAGACCGAATTTCAAGCCAAATGCTAATTTTTCTCATGCACTTTGTTAGTAAGCCTACACAAAACAAGGAATCACTCCTGTGTATCCGTCAAGATGGGGGTTTAAAAAGGTATTGAGGCCTAAATAAATTCGCTCTCCCCCTTCTTACCAAATTCCCAGGGCTCAGGCCCGAACCACCAAAGAAGTGACTCTCCGTTCTACCACTTTGATAATCAGTCAGCCCCCCTCCCCCGATACTTGGGAAACTGAGTGAACACCACCGCGAATATACCCAAACTTCTAAACTGTTACTTAGATAATGCTCCCACCTTCCTCCTTGACACAGTCAAAACATTTAAGAACAAAACAGGATTACAAGATGCACCACCGGGGGTGGATTGTTAGGATATAGAGGTGGTAGGTTATCCAATGACTCCCATTCATCATCTTTTTCTTTTTCCTTTTTTTTTTTTTTTTTTTTTTTATTTTTTATTTTTTATTTTTTTGTTCTCTTCTTCGTCAAACTTCTCGTCTGCTTTTAGTGTAAATATTGAGGCTGGAAAAGGACGTGAGATCCTGATCCATAATCCTGCATAATCACTTTCCTCCTGGCTAAAAGGTTCCTTTGAATTAACATGTATATTTAAGGCCTGGCAAACCCAGTCTTCAAAGGATCCGAAAACGGGCCAAAAGACATGTGGTCTTAAAGGCTCCTTTGGCCATTCTGTCATACAATACTGAACCATTTTTAATTTACTTTTTCCCTTTTCTGGGGCCCCTATCGTTCCAATTTCTAATCATTATCCCTAATGGACTTTCTGGTGGTATGTCTGGTAATTTGCTCCCTTTTCTCTGGTCCCGGGTCTTCAATTTTGTCTGACCCATCTAGGAATTTTACTGTGGCAATTCCTACAGCCCTTGGTTGCCTTAGTGAGAGTGTCTTGCAGGGGGTTTAGGACCTATCACCCACCCACGAATCCTATAGGAATCGCTTCGGTCCTTCACCGGCCAAGTCCCTCGCGGGAGATTGGAACCGCGGTTAGAAGACCTCCACAATCGCTTCGGAACTACGTTCCGTCTCAGTCACACTCTCACACACACAGGCAACCGAAACCCACCCAACCGAACGGTATACGCCTTAAATACTTACGACTCCGTCGTCTTCGTTCGGATCTTCGCGCGCAGAATTACGGGCAAAATATAGTGCTGCAGCCGGCAAAGGGAGCTCATAAAAAAATCTAAATCTTTGCTTGCCCTTATTCAGGTTCAAGATGGTGTTAGCCCTGACCTGACTCGAACAGGAGCCACCAAATGGTGGGGGCGCCCCTCCTAGATCAAGTCAGAATTCAGGAACCAAGACCATCCCGGACGAGCCCCCAATTGTTATAAATGACTGAGTCCCAAATAGGATTACAATCAGAGTTTACAATTTATTAAACGAATAGAGGCAAGCAAACAGCGCTGGGTGCGCCGGGAGTCTCTGCTCCACCGGGACGCACACCCGTTACGTAAGGCATCTACTTTTTTATACTCCTAGGCTAATACATATTTATTACTACTTCTAAAAGAGGCAAGGTTATTATAATTGGTTTCCCGAATCCGATGTCGCCTGCTTATCAGTCTCTGTTACTTTCTCAGGGGCCGCTCGAACAGGGAGACAGGGAGGCTCATATTTTCCTCCTTATCTAGTGGTCCAGGGAGACAGGGAGACAGGAAGGCTCTTATTCTTCCTCCTTATCTAGTGGTCTCTTGGCCGGCTATCAGAAGTTACTGCACATCCGTGCAAAGTCAGCAGTTTTTCTCCGAAGAAATCCCTTTGTTCTTTTCTCGCCTAAACCCAGGCCTCAATGTTAACCCTTCAAAACCCCTTAGTGGCACGAATTGCTGGACCATTTCTTACACCTCCCTTACACTCCCCTGCCCTACACTCCCCTGCCCTACACTCCCCAATACTCCCCTACGCTCCCCTCCCCTATACTCCTCTCCCCTACTCTCCCCTCCCCTACAATACCCTACCCTACACTCCTCTCCCCAGCACTCTCCTCCCCCACACTCCCTTCCACTACACTCCCCTACACTCCCTTATACTACCCTCCCCTACACTCCCCTCCCCTACACACCCCTACACTCCCCTATACTCCCCAACACGGCCCTCCCCTGCCCTGCCCTCCCTTTTCCTGCCCTCCCCTCCCTTCCCTTCCCCTCCCTTCCCCTCTCCTTCCCTCCCCTTCTTTCCCCTCTTGTCTCTCTTCTCCTCCTCTCCTCTCTTCTTCTCCTCTCTTCTCCTTTCTTTCACAAACTTGAATGCCGAAGAGGGAGAACCGTCACTTCAAATCGCTTCAGTCATTCTCGTAGCTTATATCACTGGGAATAAGCTATTCATGGGAATCCGTCAGCGGTAATCATAAGCGTTGCAGCTGCTGGGTCACTAGTCAAGCAAGAGTCTCAAACTGGGAATCGCTGACTTCTTTCTGTGGCTCAGACAGGTGACTTTCAATTCCACCCTGCCTTGGACACATCGTCTTACTGTGTCCCCAGCTACAGTGCAGTTTTGCTTAGAAGCAGAAGCACGCTTTTGAAGTAGTTCCACTACTTCCATTTTCAATGAAACTTGGCTTGGCTAGCCAAGTGGCTTCTGTAAATAGAACACAATCAAGAGATTTTGGTTAGAAACAACTAACTGAGCAGTTCCTTTCCACATGGGCAATGAATATTTACCCTTTCCTAATGGAGACTACAGTGTAAGAGATAATGACAGATCATTCAGAGAGCTTTGAAATACCCTTTGGGGATGCTTAGTCCAGAGGACCAGAGTAAATCTGTCTAAAGTACACCATGGAATCACTCTGAATTACTTCCTAACAGAAGCCTGTCCTTGTGTCTGCTATGGCTGTGTCTGCTATGCTTGTGGCTGCTATGACCTGTGTCTGCTATGGCTTCAGCTGGTTTCAGTGTTCTTCTTCACCTAATACTTCAGTTAAGAGTTCTAAAGGAAGATGGAAAGATGGAGAAATATCTAAATCACGGATGAAAAGTGCTTTGAGAACTTTGGTCATTAGCCCCGTAAAGCATCAAAGTGCTGTCCTATGAAGCAAATGCTTTATTCTCTTGATATCTAAGGAGGTAAATAAATCCAATGTTGTAACATTAAGGAGTGGTTAGAAAAGTAAACCTTGAAAACAAGTAAAGGAGAAGACCAAGTAAGCAATTGCAGTGCCTGTGGGGTAACTGCAGGGTTAGGCAAAGAACTATTGTGCAATGCAATCTTGTTATAAAAGAAGTATTATGTGAATTTTTACTGTTTTATTTCTTGAGTGTTCTATATGAAAGGGAGTGAATCTATCAGGATTAGCTGTTTAATTTAGAAATGTAATGAAAATTGGCTTCTCTTTCCTTTTGAGTTCACCCCTTTTTATAGGATTTTATAATCGAGTAAGTAGGTATTTTTTTAAAACAGAGTAAAAGCGGGTAATTATGTGCACAATTATTTTTAAAATACAGTAACAATAGCAAGGATGAGATGAAAGGTATTTATACACTATTATGCTGTCACGGTATGTCCCATACATTAGTAACAGTCAGAGGCTTCATGTTAGTGAACAAAAGATGTCTTTAAAAAAGTAAATAAATAACTAACTAACTATGCATATGGGTAGATAAATTGACAGATAGATAGACAGACAGACAGGCACCTAAGAAACTGCTGTGAAGCTTCTTGCTCTCTTTTCTACAAGTTAAAGTGAATACAGCATCAGGGTGTGTTACAAACATTACCCTCAGTCCACCACAGATACACACGAGAGGTCAGTCTGCAGGTTCCGGAGGCAAAGAAACTGCTCTGGTTTGATGTGAAGAACCAAGACGTAAGTTGCTGTCAGAGAAAAGATGCTGTCAAAGTGCGTCACGTCTATGCTAGAGCATCTCTGCCACCATCTGTAGTGCATCTATATGCACCTATACTGGAGCATCTCTGCTTATCCAGTCTGGGTGATCTTAGGAGCATTCTGAAGCCCCAGAGGAGGGTCTGTTTGTCTTTTCTGCTTTTATAGCCAGTGAAAATTCTTCTAAGTTTACACAGAGTGGATGAAAAACACTAAGTGTACTTCCAATCTTCACAGCTTCTAAGCAAGTGGAGATGAGGTTGTGGAATAAGCAAATAAAGTGTTGATCTGGAAGCAGCCTAAAGATTGTCTTTAACCAGGGCCTTGCATTCTTCATTTTTATACCATTACTTGCCTTCAAGTGCATGATCATTATTTTATTAACTTTCTACCGCTACAGAAATGCACCTGAGTCTTTCACAAAACTTACGGGTGGTAATTGGAAATATTCATCAGCATTCTCTATTTCCTTCTTCATCTCAATTCTCTTCTGGCCTGTGAAGCTCTTCAGATCAGAGATGAAGATCAGCTATAATACGGAGTTTTGGAGACTGCAAAGGAAAAGAAGAATCATCCTGAAAACTCTTTTCAGCCTCACGTGCAATCATCAAAGAAAAGAATACCAAAAGAATACCGCTTTATCACGGTAAGCATAAATTTGAGCATAGGTCTCCTATAAGTGAAGCGAGGTTAAACAGGTTCCAAAGAAGGTGAAGGAGCACACCCAAAATCATTTCCATAAAACTGTGTTTTCAAACAAGTGGTTTAAAGATTTAGATTTTCTTACAGGTGAAGAATGAAAATATACAATAAAAGAAAATAAAAAATTACCAGGACATACAGTTTTCTTCTAGCTTGCTTTGCTTCATTCAGAATCTGAGTCTTGGGTCACAATCAGGGAGCAGCATTGTACAGAAATGCCAAAGCCTCCCCAAGCTTTTTCTATCTTCATCAACAGGGCTTTGATACTGCTGCCTCCTCAGCAACGTCGGCAATTTAGTAGGAAAGTTGGTGTCCACCAGGTCAAATTAGGAAGAGGAAATCCCTCTTGCCACAACTTCACACTCACAGCAGAGTTGGCAGGACAGAGCGATGGACAGAGAAGTATCTATGAGAGTGTTAGAAAACAGACTTTAGAGCAGATTTCCATCAACCCAGGAAAAATTACTTGCTCATCCCGTCAAACTAAACTCTAAGTAGAAGTTGGTGATCCCAAGCTGCATTCCTGACATCTATGCTGCAAAGTCATCCAATGTGACATGTTACTATACCAGCCTGTTAGGAAGACAAACAAGAGTTTTGAGTTTATGATGTTTGTTTAGAATTAAGCTCAAAGCGTTAGTCCTTTGATATGTTTTTGTCTGCAAGTGTTTTCACTGTTTCCCAGACAGTGTCTCCAGCAAGCTAGCTGCTTGTTTCATTTGGCCAGATATTTGGCCATATCTGGCCAGATATTTGCTTTCTTAGTCAATAACCAAATCTGTCAAGTTAAGAACATGTAATTAATGAGAAGGAAATCCTTTTATTTTGATCTGAGGTCACTTTTTTGTTTGTTGTTTTTTTGTTTTTTTCTTTCTAGACCAAGAATGAATCACGGAGAACCAGCAAAACTGAGGTGAAAAATTAAATGAAAAATGTTAAGGTCAGGCAGCTTGCTCACTGCAAGTGCTAATCTGGAAGCAGATGGAGTGCATCTTCATACACCACATCCTGAGACACTCAACAGGTCAGCCCATTTGATGAAGTACATTGCTGTCCTGAATTTTAATGTGACAGGGGTACTTTTAAGTCTCTTGTTTATGCTTTAGTACTTGAGGCGTATGGCAGGAGCACAGCACACTCTTATTTGTCCACCCTTATCTGTTGATCGTGTGTAGGAAAAAGAGAACGTGCAGAGGCCCTCACCCATACATTGCATCTGTCACTCTGTGCAGCTACATCACTGAGCAAAAGTACCAAACTTAATGCTTGAGAAAGGACTTTACACAAACTACAGAATACTAAAACGAAGTATTCACAATAAAAACACATTTTTTGCCTCAGCCAAGCATCAAACCACTTACAGAAGAGCATGGGCCCTCTCTATGCACCTCAAGGTGGGATCCACAAATCCTCACGTGGTTTCATCACATCCAGCACGCTTCTCTGTCCCTCCTAGCTAAACCTGCACAGAGGCAGCTGCTCCCAAATTGCCATGGTGACATCACTCAGTTCTGTTTCTGAAGTCGTCACCGTAGGGGCCTTGCAATGACAACAGAACACTCTCTGTTGCTAATGCGTATGTCTCAGAAACAATTAGAGAAGTGCCACTATCCCCAAGTTGACTTTAATTAGAGTAGTTCCAAAATTATTCTCTGCTACCATACATCCGTGGAAGGTGTGGGATAAATCTTGTCCTTCAGCAAGGATTAAAGACAAAAGGAGCTTGATTGTGATACGTTCCCCTTACTTCCAGAGCTGTTGACTTTTTATTTCCGTGTAAGAAAAAAGAAGGTGAAATCAACAATTCTCTTCCTCCGAGTTGGGAATATGAAATAAGCCCAATTATCCAGGAAGCCTTAAAAAGGAAACTATATTTTTCCTTGTTAAACTCCTTGTTTCTTCTGAAAAATTTTCCAGTACTTTGCGGCTGCGGTGGTTTTAATCGGGTGGGCAGCCGAGTTCCACCATGGCCACTCTCTCACTCCCCCTCCTCAAAGAGAAAGGGGAAGAAAATGCGATGCAAACGGCTCAAGGGTTGAGATAAGGACGGGGAGATAGCCCCCTGCTACCAAAACTTTGCCACGTAAACCCACCAGAGCAACCCTTTCAGTGAAGAAATTTTTCCTAATAACCACCCTAAACCTCCCCTGGCGCAACTTAAGGGTTTTTGCTCTTGTCTTGTCACGTGGGGCTTGGGAGAAGAGAACGATCCCCACCTCTCTGGAGCCTCCTTTAAGGTTCCTGTAGAGCACAATAAAGTCTCTGCTGAACCTCCTTTTCTCCAGGCTAACCAACCCCAGCTCCTTCAGTCGCTCCTCACAAGACTTGTTCTCTAAACCCTTAACAGGCTTCAGAGCCCTTCTCTGGACACGCTCCAGCACCTCGATGTCTTCGATGGACACAGTACTCTAGCTGCGGCCTCACTAGAGCCGAGCACAGAGGGACAATCACTTCCCTAGTCCTGATGGGCACTCTGTTTCTGATACAAGCCAGGATGCCCTTGGCCTTCCTGGTCACACTTCTTGACCACATGTTCCACAAGAACAATTTTCATTTTTGAGGGTGGAAAAACTGTCATTCAAATAGAATAACAGAAAATCTCGCTGCATTACACCAGAAGTATGTTTTCGCCAGTTAAATATAAAATAAAATAAAATAAAATAAAATAAAATAAAATAAAATAAAATAAAATAAAATAAAATAAAATAAGGTAAAATAAAATAAAATAAACAAAACAAAACAAAACAAAATAAATAAAACAAGATAAAATAAAACAACACAAAAAATAAAATAAAATAAAATAAAATAAAATAAAATAAAATAAAATAAAATAAAATAAAATAAAATAAAATAAAATAAAATAAAATAAAATAAAATAAAATAAAATAAAATAAAATAAAATAAATAAAACAAAATGAAATAAAATCTTAAGAGTATATGTATATCTTCTTTTTGATTTTATTTTTTTACAGACGGTAACAATAATAATGGTAATGATAATAATAACCATAGCAATGCAAACTACCGTTCATTGTTTTTCTTTATGTAATTTCTCAGTGTCTGAGAAGATCTCAGTTGAGGAAGGGGAAGAAAATGCAATGCAAAGGGCTCAAGGGTTGAGATAAGGACGGGGCGATAGCCCCCTGCCCCTGCTCCACGTGGGGTCCCTCCCACGGGATGCCGTCCTTCCCGAACTGAGCCTGCGGGGGCTGCCCGCAGGCAGCAGCTCTTCAAGAACAGCTCCCACATGGCTCCATACCACGGGGTCCATCCATCCCCCAGGAGCAAACTGCTCCAGCACGGGTCCCCCCAGGGTGGGCGGCAGCTCCCCCCTCAGACCCCCTGCTCCTGCGTGGGCTCCTCTCCACGGGCTGCAGCTCCGGCCCGGGGCCTGCTCCTGCGGGGGCTCTCCATGGGCCGCAGCCTCCTCCAGGCCACCTCCACCTGCTCCACCGGGGGCTCCTCCACGGGCTGCAGCGTGGAGATCTGCTCCATGTGGGACCCATGGGCTGCAGGGGGACAGCCTGCTCCACCAGGGGCCTCTTCACATGCTGCAGGGGACTTCTGCTCTGGCACCCGGAGCACCTGTCCCCCTCCTTCTTCGCTGATGTAAGTGCCTGCAAGGCTGTTTCTCACTCCTCTCTCTCTCCCTGTGAAGCAGCCTTTTTTGTTATTTTTTCCCCACTTCCTTAAATATGCTCTCACAGAGGTGCAAACAACGTAGGTTATTGGCTCGGCTCTGGTCAGCAGCAGGGCCCTTACGTGACATGGGGCAGCTTCTAGATTCTTCTTACAGAAGCCACCCCTATGGCCCCCTGCTACCAAAACCTTGCCACATAAACCCACCAGAGCAACCCTTTTGGTGAAGAAATTTTTCCTAATAACCAACGTAAACCTCCCCTGGCGCAACTTAAGGCTTTTTGCTCTTGTCTTGTCACGTGGGGTGTGGGAGAAGAGAAACGATTCCCACCTCCCTGGAGCCTCCCTTAAGGTTCCTGTAGAGCAAAATAAAGTCTCAGCTGAAATTCTTGGAATAGAATAACAGAAAATCTCGCTGCATTACACCAGAAGTACGTTTTTGCCAGTTAAAATAAAATAAAATATTAACAGTATACGTATGCCTTTTTTTTTCTTTTTACATACGGTAACAATAATAATGGTAATGGTAATTATAACCATAGCAATGCAAACTACCGTTCATACTACATTGTTTTTCTTTATGTTATTTCTCAGTGTCTGAGAAGATTTGGAACAGTTGATGTATTATAGCATTAAGTACTAATTGCTTTCCCACTCAGTAATTTGTCTAACGTAGGAGAAGCTGAAGAAGTGAGGTCTTCACCAAGACAATAAGCTAACTGTGAAACAACACAACTGACTCTTGCACGTGTGATAAAACTGTTTCCTCAGCTGAGAGTGTCCCTGATCTCCCTTGTGGCTTCCCTTGTGGCTGTAATGACCATTACTGAGGTATAGATTCAGTCTCCCTAAGCTCGCTGTCCATAATAAAACAGAAGAAATCCGTGTGTGCTTGACAGAAGCACGAATGATGTATTTTGTTAGAATTTGGAGATTTTTGAGGAAATGGGAGCCTCCAAAATACCGACTGGTTCAGAAGAAATGAACCTGATCTTGCGAGAGCAGTCACTTGTGCTGGATCATGAAGAATGCTATCAGAGCAAACCTGGCTTCACTCCATTGTTTTAGTTATTGCTGAGAAGGGCTTGCACAGTTTTAAGGCCTTTTCCATTTTTTTTTTATTTTTTTTTTTCACATTGCCCTGCCAGTGAGGAGGCTGTGGTTGCAAAAAAGCTGGGAGGCAACACAGCCAGGACATCTGAGCCAAACTGGCCAAAGGGATATTCCCTACCATATAGAATCATAGACCGGTTTAGGATGGAAGGAATCTTAAAGATCATCAAGTTCCAACCCCCTGCCATGGGCAGGAACACCTCCCACCAGACGAGGTTGCTCAATGCCCCATCTGTCCTAGCCTTGGACACTTCCAGGAATGGGGCATCCACAGCTTCTTTGGGCGACCTCTTCCAGTGTCTCCTCACCCTCATAGTAAAAATCTCTTCCTTACCTGAGTCTATCCTCAGCCTGTCTTCACAGGAGAGGTACTCCATACCTCTGATGATCATTTTTGTGGCTCTGCTCTGGACCAACTGCAGGTCCAGGTCTCTCTTGTGCTGGGAGCCCTGCTACTCCATGCCCCGGACTCTGGAGGGCAGAGCAGAGGGGGACAATCACCTCTCTCGCCCTGCTGGCCACTCTGCTTTTGATGCAGCCCAGGATACAGTTGGATTTCTGGGTTGCAAGTGCATATTGCTGGCTCCTGTTGAGCTTCTCATCGACCAGTACCCCCAAGTCCTTCTCCACAGGGCTGCTTTCAAGGTATTTCTCACCTAGTCTGTACTGGTGTTTCAGAGAGCCCCTCTGCTCATGCATTAGATTGGGAGGCTGGGCATCTGGTTTGGATTGTTGGAACCGCTAACTTGAAGAAGAATTAAAATTGAGTGTTGGACATCTAGAACAGTAAATAGGCATTTTCTCCTGCTTCTGTGGTAGGCAATGGGCATAGCTGAAACACATCTGAAACAAAACTATTACCAGCTCGTACCGTTCCAGACAGACCCTCGATGATATATGGGTCAACCCCTGTGCTGCCAATTGTACAGACCTCCTAGTATTATTTTTTCAAAGGCAGTTAAACTTAATAAGCAATGACTTTTACTGGAACACTGAAGAAAGTCTATTCATCGAAGGCCGCATCTATATTAGATGTGGAGATGGAGCAATAATGTAGTTTTGCAACAAACGAATATTACAGCAAGGAGTATTTGTTATTGGTGCTCTGTGAGTGAATGAATGAAGTGGCCCTGTGGCTGCCACACCTTCTGTGATGATGGTAGCAAGGGAGACCCATGTTCCTGCTGGAGCTCTTTCTAGACTGTGAATTTATCCAAACTGTGTTGTGTTCCCTTGGAGGTATAGCAACAAGCAATGTAGTCCAGTTGGAGAAGATCAGTAGATCAAAGCAGCTAAGGCTAAAGGCCTTACATATTCGTCATGTGGTTCCAGCATCTAGGAGCTTTGGACTAGATTCATTTGGAGCCATTGGACAAAAATGCCTGCAAACTTTGATTCAACTCTATCGGAAGAACAGGTGATTAGTTTGGGTTTTTATATCCCCTTTCGGGGTTGCAATACATTGATCTTGCACCTGAAACAGATCTTTAATTTCTGTTTCTTTAGAGAGAACATTCATTCATGTAGCACTAATCCTCTGTGAAACTGCAACCGGATGGAGTAAATGTGATTACTGGAGTTTTATTGCAAAACTACATTCTTGCTCCATCCCAGCATCTAATAGAGATGCAGCCTTTGAGGAATAGATTTTCCTTAGTGTTCTAAGAAGAGCTGCATCCAAAGGAACTGGGGTTCTCCTAGGACCACTACAGAAATATTTCTGCTCTCCATAGCTTGTCCAGCACAGGTAGTGTTGGTCAGAGCACAGTTGCCTCTGACACTTGGTGCATGACACTTGACATAGACTCACAGTTTACACTGAGGTCAATCTGAAAATGAGAATCATGTTGGAGATGAGAAGAAGGTGACAGAGATGTACTTAGGGTAAATGAGTAATTTCTGTGCCCATTTCCTCCAAGCTGAATAAGAACAAAGTGAATTAATTTAACAGTTGTCAGTAACTTAGATCACGATAGATTTTATTTCCTAATTGTTCTGACAGTACGTTCTCGTGTCCACTGTGGGTCTGTTCCACTTCCTAGAGCAGTCAAGCTGGATTCTGCATTTGTCAGCAGAATTTTCCATAAACTTCTCCTGAGTGCAGTCTACATGGATAGAATATAAAGCATGTTTAACTTCCTCCATCCAGCCAAATGAAGAAGTATTTTATGTTAAAGGACTAAGCATCTTTTTTTTTTTTTTTTTTTCTGGGTGGGGTGGGGGTGGGGCTTGGGGTTGGGGGGGTTCTTTTTTTCTAGACCTTACAAAATAGATCATGGCAACGTTCTATTGAAAAACATGACAACAGTTATCTTAAGAAAAAAAAACGTATAGCAGCTAAGTGTAGTAACCAGTGAAAAGCTTTTTGCCAGTCGAACTTGAACCAAAAGAGGTGGGAGAATTCTGCAGAAAGCAAATAAAGACAGGGAATCAGGGTGTCTCAGTCAATCAGATGTGATGGAAAGCCAGCAAAAGAGTGAGCGCTTTTTTCATCTGCTGTAATAAAAATGATAAGAAAATCTGTTTACTATAAAACAAATTCAATTCAGATGATCAAGCTGGGGACTGGTCTGCGTGAGAATGATACAGAATCTGTGTTAGCTATGTTAAAGAAAAAGTTAAATAAGTCTGGGTTGCTGTGATATCATTGACGCTGTCTGAAGAAAGTTATTGACCAGGAGGTTTCTTAAGTTTTTCACGGGTGTCTTAGGAAGAAAAGAAATGAAAAACGGAGGGAAGTGAGAGCAGGAAGGCTTATACAATGTCGAAAAACTGAATAACCCGGGATAAATGCTTAGTTCTACAGACAAAATGAGGTTTCCATGCAGGGGAATTGTTTTCCTGAATTTTCTGTAAGAGTTTCCCAGTGACTAAGGAAATCAATGGGAAAGGACTCACTTGAGAATGCACTTTGTTCTTACAGGTCCCATTTCAATACATACTATGATACGTCCAGAGGTAAATCTGCTTCATCGTCATTTGGTTTACTTTCCTGTGAGTCTGATCAATGGAGACACAGGACAGCCATGCACAGCAGTCCTCTCAGGTAAGAAAGCGTTCTCCTTCCAACAGGGATGTTAGAGTGAGCTCTGCAGGGAGATGGGGAACAAAGTAAAGGATGGTGATTCGTAGGTCTTAGCTAGCCCAATTGTGTCTTAGAAACTGAAGTAGAAGATTCTGAGATCAATAAGCAATTAATTGAAGATGTAAATGGAAAGTGTTACCTACAGGTTTAACAGAAATAGGTGGGACGTTTGGGAAGAAGATTGGGAGAAGGCGGTAAAAACGTGCAATAAAAGGTTTGGGTGGAAATTGAAACAAGGGACAGTAACTAATAAGGAATAGAAATGATAAAAAAGGCGGGATAGGAAATCAAGGAAATGGGCAATACCCAGAAAAAAGCCGTTTTAAAGAAAAGCCCCCTTGGGTGAATACTGGCACATTGGAAGGATATTGTCGGAAGTGGGGGCACAGAAAGCAAGAGGACTCTCCTGAAGCATTGCAGTCAAGGGTGGCCACTATACAAGCTTGAGGATGGAGCTAAATGGCCACTTTATGGATGAATCAGCTAGAACGCCATCCTGCAATTAGTGTTGTTTTTGAGGAGAGAACGAAAATGGGATGAAATGTTGTATACTGATATGCTGTTTCACCATCCTGGAGGCAAAAAGATATGGAATTAAGTTGGCCCCTAACTGAGCCTTTGGTGAAAGTACAGGCTGGAGAAAGATCAAAAGAAGCGTTAACAGGGTTATTGAAGGTGCTAAAGGTGTGGCATGTAGTATTTGACAAAGCTGTTTGAAGCTGAATGAGTAGGGAAAGAGGAAATCACAGGTGTGAGCCCTCTGGGGCCTCTCGTAAATACCAAAATCTGGTTAAACTGGGAATTGAGAATCTATTCTAACAAGGTCCAAAAGAAACCCCTATGGAATTTTTGGCCCAGCTTTGAGATGCAGAGAAGAAAAAAAATAGACCAGTTTGGACCTGGCTTCGGAAGACAAACAGAGACAATTGGCTAGCCTCTTTCTAATCAGCTCCTGATGTCAGAAAGAAATTGTCTTAGGTTGCAGGATAAACTTGCAAGAGTCAGAGCAGGAATGACGGGGACCAGGGGCATCTATCGTAGCAGATCGACTGGTTGAAATAAAGCTAGGAATGAAGAGAGAGGCATGGATTTTTAGGTTGGATATGGGAGCTTCTTTCTTTGAGTTAATCCAAAAGTTGATTCTGGAAAAGCGCTAGGTCTGCCAATGCAGTAGGAGCAACTGGCCGAAAGGAAAAGGCTTTTTTTTTTTTTTTGCAGTGCTTAAGGTTGGAATTGGGGAAAAATGATGGGAATCCATCCGTTTTCTACTTACCCAATTTGCTTAGGCCCTTCTTAGAAAGGGACTTGCTGGAAAGAGTGGATGCAAAAGTTTCTTTGGAACAAGGGAAAATGGAAATCAAAGTAACATCTTAAGCTCTGTAGTCTATCTATCCGTGGCGAGTCCAGAGAAAGCTCCCCATAGGACTCCCTGGATGGGTGTGTAATGGGTAAAGCCTTGTTTATTCATTAAATGTTGCTCATAGGGGGTTTCAACGGTTGACTGCTTATACCCCCCAATATCCTGTTGAAGGAAAAAAACAAGTATAGGAATTTTCTGTTCCGTTAACAATTGCAGTAGAAACCAGCTCCAAAAAAGGGCAAAATGGCATTCCCCCTCGCATGGGAACACACATATCAGCAGCAAAGTCATGACCGCAACGCAGAGGACGACGACGATCTTCAACCCCACGACCACCAGAGGACTGATGAATACCCCCTAGCATCAGGCCGCGCAGTCGTAGAAGACACCAGGAAGTGCTACTAAACCCGGAACTACTAGGCTATAAATCGAGACTCTGGCGGGCTTAGGTGTGTGCCGTTGGCGGAGCAGGAGACTCCCCGGCCGCCCAGCGCTGTTTTACTTATCGCTGCTTGCTGAATTGCTCAAATAAATTGAAATTGGATATACCTTACCCACGATGTGTCGGGAATGATTTCTACCAAAATTAATTTATAATAAATTGGTGCCGTGACTCGGTAAGTGGTAGCTTGGCTGGATCCCTCCCAGGGGAGGCACGCCCGGCTGATTCTGCGGTCCCTGTCTGGAGGTCCCCAAGCAAAGGCATCCCTACCGACGAACCTAAAGTTCCAGCGGCAAGTAAATAAACAACCAGTAACGCCTTAATCTTTGTGCACGAAGCTCCGAACGAAGACTCAGGAGTGAGTAAGTATAGGCCGCTTATCAGTTCGGTTGGGGTTGGGAATCCCAGAGTGTGCCTGTGTGAGACGTCCAATCAAGGACGAAGCGAGTGCGGACTCCCTGGTAGTGCGGTTCCAACCTCCCGCGAGGGACTGGGCCACGAACGGGAGGCGAAGGTGGTCGAGGGTGGTCGAGGGAAAAAGGAGGTCAGGATATGCAATTATCAATGGAGAAAACTTCTCTGTAATAGAGTCAGGACCTCTGAGTCCCAGTTGGTCGGCCCAAGCATGTGAACGATATGCAGTATTAAGGGCCCTACAAATGGTAAAAGGTAAAACTGGAACCATATAGCCTGATTCCAAGTATGCCTTCAGGGTAGTGCATACTTTTGGAAAAATTTGGGAAGACAGGGGCCGAATAAACTCTCAAGGTAAGGGATTGATTCATCAGGAATTGATCAGTGAAATTTTGCAGGCTTTGAGAGGGCCAATAGGAATAGCAGTAGTACATTTGAGAGGACACCAAAAGGGACTGAACCCATTAGTTAGGGGAAATAACCTAGCTGATCATGAAGCTAAAAGGGCAGCGCTGATGGTGATATATACCAAGGAGAATCGGAAAGATTGCCCATCCTGTGGGAAGAATTTAACCGAGTTCCCCTGTTATGATTGTTGGAAGGATTATGGAATAGAGGCAGTGCACTGTAGATATAACAACCCCCGATATAGCTACTGCCGTCTCCATGGGGAGCAACATTTCATCCTCAGCTTCACTGTGCAAGAGAAAGACAAAGTAACTCAAATGGGTGTGAAGGAACTAACTGAAGGTAAATGGGAACTCCCTGATGGTCGAGAGGGTCTCCCGAAATCTTTGGCCCTGAGGGTTATGCAGAAATTCCATGAAAAAACTCACTGGGGAACTCAAGCGTTGGTGGACCAATTTGCTACGAAGTATATGTGTATTGGTATATACAATATCGCTAAGAGAATAGTTAATGAATGTATGATCTGCTTAAGAGTAAATAAGCAACAACTAAGAGAGAGACCTTTAGGGGGAAGAGAATTAGCCCACAGACCATTTGCTAGAATTCAAATAGGTTTCACAGAGCTACCAAAGGTGGGACGATATAGATACTTACTGGTAATGGTTGACCACCTAACTCATTTTGTGGAAGCCTTTCCAGTAGCCCGAGCTACGGCCCAGACGGTGGTAAAGATACTGTTGGAAAATATAATCCCCAGATACGGATCGATCGAGGCAATAGACTCCGACAGAGGGCCGCATTTTGTCTCAAAGTTAGCCAGAGACACTCTCTCCTCCCTGGGGACCAAATGGGAATATCATACCCTGTGGCATCCACAAAGCTCGGGAAAGGTAGAAAGGATGAATGGGGAAATAAAAAAACAATTAACCAAGTTAATGATAGAAACAAAAACCTCATGGGTAAAATGCCTCCCATTGGCTTTACTAAACATAAGAACCCAGCCTCGAACAGATGGAGGAATATCCCCTTTTGAGATGTTATACGGGATGCCGTATGATTTAGAGCTCCCAACTGATCATCCTCAGTTGGAAGAGTCGCAAATACAATCATATATAGTATCGCTTATGATTAGGAGGAGGCAGCTGCGTGAAAAGGGATTAGTGGTACAACGCCCCCCCCCCCCCCCCCCCCAGAGGTGGCCATACACAGGATCAAACCAGGAGACCAGGTTCTGATAAAATCCTGGAGAGAGACCTCTTTAACTCCTCGTTGGGAAGGACCCTACCTTGTTTTACTTACCACTTACCGGACACAGCTGTCCGGACAGCCGAGAAAGGATGGACTCATGCCAGCCGAGTTAAAGGACCAATACCGGAGGAACGGTGGAGAGTGGCCAGCCGACCTGGAGACTTGAAACTGACCCTGCGAAAAGGGATTGAGGAGTGAATTCGTGATCGTATGACTCATAGCCCTCTCTAAGAAATCAACAGGTCCATTGTAAACAGGAACTGGGAAGTGGGGGGAAAGAGGGGAAATTCCTTAATGTGCCTAACCCCATACATCAGAAGGGTAACGCGCCTAAGGAGGAGTGAGCAACTGGGACTGGGAGTGGCTGGAACAGGAAAATCGGTACCTAGGCCCCTGAAGATTACTCTTGCTGCCGTGAAGAAAGTAAACCCCGCTGCTTGAGGCAACCAAGTAGGTGGGCGAGGCAGAGGGGTACAACGGTGGGGCGGATTATGTGGTACCCACCCCTATTTTGGATAATGGGATCCGGCCGAATAAACTGCCCTGGTACCCACCGTGACTTGAAACAACCTCCCCAGAATTATAAATGGATGTTGCCCTTCTGGTGTATGTTGGCGCTACCTCTCCTACTGAATATCCCCTGTCCAGCTGGGGCCGACGGGGGATATTCGCACCAGCCCTTTAAGTGGACCCTGGGTAGCTGGGATGACTCGAAGATCCTCAAAACTAATATTACGGCAGGTGCACCTTCTTTCAACATAACCAATTGCGAATTACTCGGGACAGTACTAGGATACGGAGGAAAAACGGAACACCACCTGTGTAGTCCCCTGAGACAATACTTCTGGGGGGGCTTCCAATGCAAAGGCTACCTATTGGTGTCCTAGCTCAAAGCCAGGAAAAAGTTACTGTAACTATCCAAAGCACTATTTTTGCGCAAACTGGGGCTGTGAAACAATAGCTACTCCGAGGTGGTGGAGACACCCTCCCGATAAGTATCTCAATGTTACTTGCATACCAGAAGGTTGCCGTGAGCCTACTTACAGTTATGACGGTAGCGTAAACAACGCCGGAACTTGTAAATCTCTGAGGGTTACAGTATTACAGCCTAACGATCGAGGATGGGAGATAGGGAAAACCTGGGGTGTAAGGTTCTGGGAACCTGGAACCGATAGAGGAGGCTTCATATTCATAAAAAAGGAGGTCGCTCCACCAGATCCTCCTGAATCAGTGTGGCCCAATCCTGTATTGAACCCAAGCTTGGATGAAGAGGGTATCAAGAAAAATATTGGAAATTTTACTGTTAGTAATGACACCATCATCCGGAATCCCGGAAATGACAATGGGAAAACTTCCCTGTGGAAATTTATGCAGGTAAGCTACCAGCTGTTAAATGCCACCAGCCCTAACCTGACTAAGCGGTGCTGGCTCTGTTATGGGGTAAGGCCGCCCTTTTATGAAGCTGTAGGGTCAATGAGAAGGCCCGGTGGGTAAATGGATCCAATCCCTTGCAATGTACGTGGGGGAAAGAGAGTCAGGGCATAACGACGATCCAAGTAACTGGGAAGGGGAGATGCGTGGGACAAGTCCCGCCCAATAAAATGCACTTGTGTGCAAATCAAACTAACGTCGGAAGTATAAAAAAAAGGCGAAATGGTTATTACCTGCAGAGAACGCTAGGTGGGTATGCTCAAAGACAGGAATTACCCCTTGTCTATCCCTGGACTTGTTCGATGCGTCTGTAGAATTCTGTGTTAAAGTAATAATTATTCCAAAGATACTCTACCACCCACAGAGTTTTATGTATGACAAAAAATCAAGAACCCGATTTGACAAAACGGGAACAAATTTCCACATTGACCGTGGCTACCCTAATAATTTGGGGGGGGGGGGGGGGGTGCAGGGGTAGGCACAGGGGTTGCCTCGTTAATGAAACAAGGAAAAGGGATCACCTCTCTGAGAACGGCTGTGGATGAAGATTTAGCCAGAATTGAAAAATCTATCAGCGCTTTAGAAAAAATATATAAGATCGTTATCCGAAGTAGTATTACAGAATCGCAGAGGACTAGATTTATTGTACTTACAACAAGGAGGGTTGTGCACCGCACTCAGGGAGGAATGTTGTGTATATGCTGACCATACTGGAATTGTGAGAGATACCATGACCAAACTTAGAGAAGGATTGGAAAAGAGAAAAAGAGAGCGGGAGGCCCAGCAAAGCTGGTACGAGTCCTGGCATAATCACTCGCCGTGGCTCACCACTCTCTTGTCAACAATAGTTGGCCCGCTGATTTTATTAACCCTAGGACTGACGTTCGGTCCTTGTATCCTTAACAAAGTCATAGCTATTGTTAAAGGTAGACTGGAGGCTGCTCATCTGAGGCTTATGAGGACAAAGTACGAATCTATAAATGAAAGACCCATGCTAGAGGAAACATTAATCCTGAGTCAATTAGAGCTAAATAGATTTAATGAACAAAATGATACAGAGAAAAAGGGAGGATTGTAACGGGTAAAGCCTTGTTTGTTCATTAAATGTTGCTCATAGGGGGGTTTCAACGGTTGACTGCTTATACCCCCCAATATCCTGTTGAAGGAAAAAAACAAGTATAGGAATTTTCTGTTCCGTTAACAATTGCAGTAGAAACCAGCTCCAAAAAGGGGCAAAAATGGCATTCACCCTCGCATGGGAACACACATATCAGCAGCAAAGTCACGACCGCAACGCAGAGGACGACGACGATCTTCAACCCCACGACCACCAGAGGCCTGATGAAGACCCACTAGCAACAGGCCGCGCAGTCATAGAAGACACGAGGAGGTGCTACTAAACCCGGAACTACTAGGCTATAAATCGAGACTCTGGCGGGCTTAGGTGTGTGCCGTTGGCGGAGCAGGAGACTCCCCGGCCGCCCAGCGCTGTTTTACTTATCGCTGCTTGCTGAATTGCTCAAATAAATTGAAATTGGATATACCTTACCCACGATGTGTCGGGAATGATTTCTACCAAAATTAATTTATAATAAATTGGTGCCGTGACTTGGAAAGTAAGTGGTAGCTTGGCTGGATCCCTCCCAGGGGAGGCACGCCCGGCTGATTCTGCGGTCCCTGTCTGGAGGTCCCCAAGCAAAGGCACCCCTACCGACGAACCTAAAGTTCCAGCGGCAAGTAAATAAACAACCAGTAACGCCTTAATCTTTGTGCACGAAGCTCCGAACGAAGACTCAGGAGTGAGTAAGTGTAGGCCGCTTATCAGTTCGGTTGGGGTTGGGAATCCCAGAGTGTGCCTGTGTGAGACGTCCAATCAAGGACGAAGCGAGTGCGGACTCCCTGGTAGTGCGGTTCCAACCTCCCGCGAGGGACTGGGCCACGAACGGGAGGCGAAGCCCGTGTGTGCGTGTGAAGGCACTCTGGAAGATGGGACAGAAGAAGAGCAAGTCTTCTGGTCCCATGGGTGGGTCAGAACCTAAGGTTAGGTTGCCCCCGATACCATCGGAAAGCACGTTAGGGTTAATGATTAAACATTGGAATGATTACCCCTCTAGGCGGGGTAAGGACAAAGTTAAGATGATACATTATTGGCCAGTGTTTGGATCCCTTGGGGATCGGACCTGTCAGGCTCTAAATATTTATGTGAATTCGAAGGAGCCTTTCAGCCTAGGGGAGAGTGAGTATGCACACTTACGGATAGAATCTGAGACCCGAGCCAACTTGTACCCGTTAAGAGAAAAAGGGGGGAGGAAAAGGAATGAACGAAATGAGGAGGAAGTCCCGCTTTCACCCCCCCCCCTTATTTGTCCCGTTCTCTACCTCCAGCTCCCCCTACGGCTCCGAATTACCATACTGATTCCGATTTGACCACGGACACCCCTCGGAGGACTAGACGGGTAACTCGGAGCCAAACTAGAAATCGAGAAGACGGGGGTAAACTATATCCCCTAAGAGAGGTTGCAACGGGAGGGCCCCAACCCAGCATGGGATACGCCTCCATCCCCCTAAATACGGGAGACGACAGAGAATTCAAGAAGGAAATGGGAAATCTATTAGAAGATCCTCTTGGAGTCTCTGAGCGAGTAGACCAGTTCTTGGGGCCTAATGGTTACAGCTGGGAAGACCTCCAGGACATTTTAGGTATATTATTCACTGCAGAAGAGAGGAACATGATCCGGAGGGCTGGAATGTGAATATGGGACCAGCAACACCAGCAGGGTCCTGCGGGAGACCTTAAATGGCCCCTACAGAGGCCTAACTGGCATAACCAAAATGAACAAGATAGGGTTCATATGCAGGATTTAAGGACTATTATTGTACAAGGTATAAGAGAGTCAGTCCCTAGAGGACAAAATATAAATAAGGCCTTTAGTGAATATCAGGAGAAGGATGAAACGCCCACCGAATGGCTGAAGAGATTAAGGAAGAACCTCCAGCTTTGTTCGGGACTGGACCCCGGTACACCGGTGGGACAGGCCGTGTTAAAAACGCAATTTGTGGCAAAATCATGGGGGGATATCAGGCGGAAATTAGAAAAATTAGAGGCTTGGCAGGATAGAGGGATGGATGAACTGCTGAGAAAACCTGTATGTGTATATGTGCGCAGAGAAGAAGAGACTCAGAAAAGGCAGACCAGGATTCTAGTGGCAGCGGTCCGGGAAGGACAAAAAGGGCTCCTCCCCCCCCCTCGCCCGATGGGTGTTCCGCTACCACGAAAAAGACCCTCGAGGAGCCAGAGTGATCAGAGGGATCTAAGACAGGTAGAATGTTTTTATTGCCAAAAGAAGGGACACGTGAAAAAGGACTGCAGAAAACGCTTACAAGGCGAGCGAATGTTTAAAGAAGATTCGGGGAGTCAGGGGCTCCGTCTTCTGGGGACTTCTGGTATAACGGAGCCCTTGATAAAATTGAAGTTAGGTCCCCAGCATCAAGAAGTGGAGTTCCTTGTGGACTCTGGGGCAGAAAGATCGACTGTCCAAATGGTACCCCGGGGATGTCAACCTTCCTCGGAGAAATTGCAGGTGATAGGGTCTCAGTAATAAAAGGCGTGGAAATAGAGACCCCAGCCCAAAGTTGCACAGGATCCTTTTTATTAGTACCAGAAGCTGAATATAACCTGTTGGGAAGAGACTTAATGATTAAGCTAAAAATTAATTTGGAGGTGAAAAATAAAGGGATTGAAGTTAAATTATACGCCCTCACGGTAGAGGATGAGGCAAAAAATAAATCCCGAGGTGTGGTATTCTCCCGAATCAGTAAGCCGCTTAAATATTAGTCCCTTTGAAGTCACTATCAGGAATCCTGAGATTCCCATCAGGGTAAAACAATACCCAATGTCTCAAGAAGGCAGGAAGGGGCTGCACCCAGTAATCAAGAGGTTACTACAACAGGGATTACTGGAGCCTTGCATGTCACCTCATAACACTCCTTTATTACCTATCAAGAAACCTGATGGCTCTTATCGGCTAGTCCAAGACTTGAGGGAAGTCAACAAAAGAACAATAACCAGATTTCCTGTAGTAGCTAACCCACATACTTTGCTAAGTCAGCTGTCCCCAGCGCAGAGATGGTATAGTGTCATAGACCTAAAAGATGTGTTTTGGGCATGTCCTCTAAAAAGGGAATGCAGGGATTATTTCGCCTTCGAGTGGGAAGACCCTGCAACCCATCGGAAACAACAATTAAGATGGACCGTGCTTCCCCAAGGATTCACGGAATCACCAAATCTATTTGGTCAGGCATTAGAACAAGTATTAGAGAATTATGAACCGAATCCTGACGTAACCTTAGTCCAATATGTGGGTGATTTGTTGTTAGCAGGAGAGAGTCAGGAGGCAGTCAGGACAGAATGTATCAAGCTACTAAACTTCTTGAGCTTAAAGGGACTAAAAGTATCAAAGTCAAAACTACAGTTTACGGAGGAAGAGGTGAAATATTTAGGACATTGGCTCAGTAAGGGCACTAAGAAACTAGACCCCGAACGAGTAAATGGGATTTTGTCACTACAAGCGCCAAAAAGCAAAAGACAAGTTAGGCAGTTGCTGGGATTGTTAGGATATTGTCGGCAATGGATTGAAAATTATAGTAGTAAGGTGAAGTTTTTGTACCAGAAACTGGTCGGGGAAGGACTAATGAAATGGAACCAAAGCGATGAGCAAAGTCTGATAGACTTAAAAATGGATTTAGTGAACGCTCCCGTGTTAAACTTACCCGAGGTGAAGAGACCCTTTTATCTACTTATTAACACAGAGGAGGGGACAGCGGTCGGGGTCTTAACTCAAGACTGGGCAGGGAAAAAGAAACCCGTGGGATATCTGTCTAAACTTTTGGACCCCTTGAGTAGGGGATGGCCCACCTGTCTCCAGGCAGTGGTCGCGGCTGCGCTCTTGGTGGAAGAAAGGCATAAAATTACTTTTGGGGGTGAATTAAGAGTATTGTCACCTCACAATATAAGGGGGATCCTGCAGCAAAAGGCTGATAAATGGATAACTGATGTGCGGCTCCTGAAATATGAAGGCATCTTAATCTCCTCACCTAAACTGGAGCTTGAAACGACAGCTCTGCAAAACCCGGCGCAATTCTTATGTGGGGAACCAAAAGGGGACATATCCCACGACTGCTTCGTTATCCGAAGTAGTATTACAGAATCGCAGAGGACTAGATTTATTGTACTTACAACAAGGAGGGTTGTGCACCGCACTCAGGGAGGAATGTTGTGTATATGCTGACCATACTGGAATTGTGAGAGATACCATGACCAAACTTAGAGAAGGATTGGAAAAGAGAAAAAGAGAGCGGGAGGCCCAGCAAAGCTGGTACGAGTCCTGGCATAATCACTCGCCGTGGCTCACCACTCTCTTGTCAACAATAGTTGGCCCGCTGATTTTATTAACCCTAGGACTGACGTTCGGTCCTTGTATCCTTAACAAAGTCATAGCTATTGTTAAAGGTAGACTGGAGGCTGCTCATCTGAGGCTTATGAGGACAAAGTACGAATCTATAAATGAAAGACCCATGCTAGAGGAAACATTAATCCTGAGTCAATTAGAGCTAAATAGATTTAATGAACAAAATGATACAGAGAAAAAGGGAGGATTGTAACGGGTAAAGCCTTGTTTGTTCATTAAATGTTGCTCATAGGGGGGTTTCAACGGTTGACTGCTTATACCCCCCAATATCCTGTTGAAGGAAAAAAACAAGTATAGGAATTTTCTGTTCAGTTAACAATTGCAGTAGAAACCAGCTCCAAAAAAGGGCAAAAATGGCATTCACCCTCGCATGGGAACACACATATCAGCAGCAAAGTCACAACCGCAACGCAGAGGACGACGACGATCTTCAACCCCACGACCACCAGAGGCCTGATGAAGACCCACTAGCAACAGGCCGCGCAGTCATAGAAGACACGAGGAGGTGCTACTAAACCCGGAACTACTAGGCTATAAATCGAGACTCTGGCGGGCTTAGGTGTGTGCCGTTGGCGGAGCAGGAGACTCCCCGAGCGCCCAGAGCTGTTTTACTTATCGCTGCTTGCTGAATTGCTCAAATAAATTGAAATTGGATATACCTTACCCACGATGTGTCGGGAATGATTTCTACCAAAATTAATTTATAATAAATTGGTGCCGTGACTCGGAAAGTGGTAGCTTGGCTGGAACCCTCCCAGGGGGGCACGCCCGGCTGATTCTGCGGTCCCTGTCTGGAGGTCCCCAAGCCAAGGCACCCCTACCGACGAACCTAAAGTTCCAGCGATAAGTAAATAAACAACCAGTAACGCCTTAATCTTTGTGCACGAAGCTCCGAACGAAGACTCAGGAGTGAGTAAGTGTAGGCCGCTTATCAGTTCGGTTGGGGTTGGGAATCCCAGAGTGTGCCTGTGTGAGACGTCCAATCAAGGACGAAGCGAGTGCGGACTCCCTGGTAGTGCGGTTCCAACCTCCCGCGAGGGACTGGGCCACGAACGGGAGGCGAAGCCCGTGTGTGCGTGTGAAGGCACTCTGGAAGATGGGACAGAAGAAGAGCAAGTCTTCTGGTCCCATGGGTGGGTCAGAACCTAAGGTTAGGTTGCCCCCGATACCATCGGAAAGCACGTTAAGGTTAATGATTAAACATTGGAATGATTACCCTTCTAGGCGGGGTAAGGACAAAGTTAAGATGATACATTATTGGCCAGTGTTTGGATCCCTTGGGGATCGGACCTGTCAGGCTCTAAATATTTATGTGAATTCGAAGGAGCCTTTCAGCCTAGGGGAGAGTGAGTATGCACACTTACGGATAGAATCTGAGACCCGAGCCAACTTGTACCCGTTAAGAGAAAAAGGGGGGAGGAAAAGGAATGAACGAAATGAGGAGGAAGTCCCGCTTTCACCCCCCCCCCTTATTTGTCCCGTTCTCTACCTCCAGCTCCCCCTACGGCTCCGAATTACCATACTGATTCCGATTTGACCACGGACACCCCTCGGAGGACTAGACGGGTAACTCGGAGCCAAACTAGAAATCGAGAAGACGGGGGTAAACTATATCCCCTAAGAGAGGTTGCAACGGGAGGGCCCCAACCCAGCATGGGATACGCCTCCATCCCCCTAAATACGGGAGACGACAGAGAATTCAAGAAGGAAATGGGAAATCTATTAGAAGATCCTCTTGGAGTCTCTGAGCGAGTAGACCAGTTCTTGGGGCCTAATGGTTACAGCTGGGAAGACCTCCAGGACATTTTAGGTATATTATTCACTGCAGAAGAGAGGAACATGATCCGGAGGGCTGGAATGTGAATATGGGACCAGCAACACCAGCAGGGTCCTGCGGGAGACCTTAAATGGCCCCTACAGAGGCCTAACTGGCATAACCAAAATGAACAAGATAGGGTTCATATGCAGGATTTAAGGACTATTATTGTACAAGGTATAAGAGAGTCAGTCCCTAGAGGACAAAATATAAATAAGGCCTTTAGTGAATATCAGGAGAAGGATGAAACGCCCACCGAATGGCTGAAGAGATTAAGGAAGAACCTCCAGCTCTGTTCGGGACTGGACCCCGGTACACCGGTGGGACAGGCCGTGTTAAAAACGCAATTTGTGGCAAAATCATGGGGGGATATCAGGCGGAAATTAGAAAAATTAGAGGCTTGGCAGGATAGAGGGATGGATGAACTGCTGAGAAAACTGGGCAATCCTACCTGCTATCGTCCTGGTACTACTCGCCCTCCCATCCCTACAAATCCTCTACATAATGGACGAAATCGATGAACCAGACCTCACCCTAAAAGCCATCGGCCACCAATGATACTGAAGCTACGAATACACAGACTTCAAAGACCTATCATTCGACTCCTACATAGTGCCCACCCCAGACTTACCCAGTGCACTCACTGGACTCACTTCTCTGCATTCCCAGTGGTGCCAGTGAAGTCTCTGGACTCACTGCACTGCATCCCAAGTGGTGCCAGTGCACTCTCTGGACTCACTGTACTGCATCCCCAGTGGTGCCAGTGCACTCTGTGGACTCACTGTACTGCATCCCCAGTGGCGCCCGTGCACTCTCTGGACTCACTGCACTGCATCCCCAGTGGTGCCAGTGCACTCTCTGGACTCACTGCAGTGCATCACCAGTGGTGCCAGTGCACTCTCTGGACTCACTGCACTGCATCCCCAGTGGTGCAAGTGCACTATCTCGAGTCACTGCACTACATCCCCAGTGGTGCCAGTGCACTCACTGGACTCACTGTACTACATCATCTGTGGTGCCAGTGCACTCTCTGGACTCACTGCAGTGCATCCCCAGTGGTGCCAGTGCACTCTCTGGACTCACTGCACTGCATACCCAGTGGTGCCAGTGCACTCTCTGGACTCACTATACTGCATCCCCAGTGGTGCCAGTGCACTCTCTGGACTCACTGCACTGCATCCCCAGTGCTGCCAGTGCATTCACTGGACTCACTGGACTGCATCTCCAGTGGTGCCAGTGCACTCTCTGGGCTCACTGCAGTGCATCCCCAGTGGTGCCAGTGCACTCTCTGGACTCACTGCACTGCATCCCCAGTGGTTCCAGTGCACTCACTGGATTCACTGCACTGCATCCCCAGTGGTGCCAGTGCACTCTCTGGACTCACTGCACTGCATCCCCACTGGTGCCAGTGCACTCGGTGGACTCACTGTACTGCATCCCCAGTGGTGACAGTGCACTCTCTGGACTCACTGCAGGGCATCCCCAGTGGTGCCAGTGCACTCTCTGGACTCACTGCAGTGCATCCCCAGTGGTGCCAGTGCACTCTCTGGACTCACTGCACTGCATCCCCAGTGGTGCCAGTGCACTCTCTGGAGTAACTGCAGTGCATCCCCAGTGGTTCCAGCACTCTCTGGACTCCCGGCACCGCATCCCCAGTGGTGCCAGTGCACTCTCTGGACTCACTGCAGTGCATCCCCAGTGGTGCCAGTGCACTCTCTGGACTCACTGCACTGCATCCCCGGTGGTGCCAGTGCACTCTCTGGACTCACTGCAGTGCATCCCCAGTGGTGCCACTGCACTCTCTGGACTCACTGCACTGCATCCCCAGTGGTGCCAGTGCACTCTCTGGACTCACTGAAGTGCATTCTCAGTGGTGCCAGTGCACTCTCTGGACTCACTGCAGTGCATCCCCAGTGGTGCCAGTACACTCACTGGACTCACTGCACTGCATCCCCAGTGGTGCCAGTGCACTCTCTGGACTCACTAAACTGCATCCCCAGTGGTGCCAGTGCACTCTCTGGACTCACTGCACTGCATTCCCAGTGGTGCCAGTGCACTCTCTGGACTCACTGTACTGCATCCCCACTGGTGCCAGTGCACTCTGTGGACTCACTGTACTGCATCCCCAGTGGTGACAGTGCACTCTCTGGACTCACTGCAGTGCATCCCCAGTGGTGCCAGTGCAATCTCTGGACTCACTGCACTGAAGCCCCAGTGGTGCCAGTGCACTCTCTGGACTCACTGCACTGCAGGCCCAGTGGAGCCAGTGCACTCACTGGACTCACAGTACTGCATCACCAGTGCTGCCAGTGCACTCTCTGGACTCACTGCACTGCATGCCCAGTGGTTCCAGTGCATTCACTGGACTCACTGTACTGCATCTCCAGTGGTGCCAGTGCACTCTCTGGACTCACTGCAGTGCATCCCCAGTGGTGCCAGTGAGCTCTCTAGACTCACTGCACTGCATCCCCAGTGGTGCCAGTGTACTAACAGGATTCACTGCACTGCATCCCCAGTGGTGCTAGTGCACTCTCTGGACTCACTGCACTGCATCCCCAGTGGTGCCAGTGCACTCTCTGGACTCACTGAAGTGCATTATCAGTGGTGCCAGTGCACTCTCTGGGCTCACTGCAGTGCATCCCCAGTGGTTCCAGTACACTCACTGGACTCACTGCACTGCATCCCCAGTGGTGCCAGTGCACTGTCTGGACTCACTGTAGTGCATCCCCAGTGGTGCCAGTGCACTGTCTGGACTCACTGCAGTGCATCCCCAGTGGTGCCAGTGCACTCTCTGGACTCACTTCACTGCATCCCCAGTGGTGCCAGTGCACTCTCTGGACTCACTGCACTGCATCCCCAGTGGTGCCAGTGAAGTCTTTGGACTCACTGGACTGCATCCCCAGTGGTGTCAGTGCACTCTCTGGAGTCACTGCACTGCATCCCCAGTGGTGCCAGTGCACTCTCTGGACTCACTGCACTGCATCCCCAGTAGTGCCAGTGCACTCTCTGGACTCACTGCACTGCATCCCCACTGGTGCCAGTGCACTCACTGGACTCACTGCACTGCATCACAAGTGGTGCCAGTGCACTCTCTGGACTCACTGCACTGCATCCCCAGTGGAGCCCGTGCACTCTCTGGACTCACTGCACTGCATCCCCAGTGGTGCCAGTGCACTCTCTGGACTCACTGCACTGCATCCCCAGTGGTGCCAGTGCAATCTCTGGACTCACTGCACTGCATCCCCAGTGGTGCCAGTGCACTCACTGGACTCACTGCAGTGCATCCCAGTGGTGCCAGTGCACTCTCTGGACTCACTGCACTGCATCCCCAGTGGTGCCAGTGCACTCTCTGGACTCACTGCACTGCATCCCTAGTGGTGCCAGTGCACTCCCTGGAATCACTGCACTGCATCCCCAGCGGTGTCAGAGCACTCTCTGGACTCACTGCACTGCATCCCCAGTGGTGCCAGTGCACTCTCTGGACTCACTGCACTGTATCCCCAGTGGTGTCAGAGCACTCTCTGTAGTCACTGAAGTGCATCCCCAGTGGTGCCAGTGCACTCTCTGGACTCACTGCACTGCATCCCCAGTGGTGCCAGTGCACTCTCTGGACTCACTGCACTGTATCCCCAGTGGTGCCAGTGCAATCTCTGGACTCACTGTAGTGCATCCCCAGTGGTGCCAGTGCACTCTCTGGACTCACTGCAGTGCATCCCCAGTGGTGCCAGTGCACTCTCTGGACTCACTGCACTGCATCCCCGGTGGTGCCAGTGCACTCTCTGGACTCACTGCACTGCATCCCCAGTGCTGCCAGTGCATTCACTGGACTCACTGGACTGCATCTCCAGTGGTGCCAGTGCACTCTCTGGGCTCACTGCAGTGCATCCCCAGTGGTGCCAGTGCACTCTCTGGACTCACTGCACTGCATCCCCAGTGGTTCCAGTGCACTCACTGGATTCACTGCACTGCATCCCCAGTGGTGCCAGTGCACTCTCTGGACTCACTGCACTGCATCCCCACTGGTGCCAGTGCACTCGGTGGACTCACTGTACTGCATCCCCAGTGGTGACAGTGCACTCTCTGGACTCACTGCAGGGCATCCCCAGTGGTGCCAGTGCACTCTCTGGACTCACTGCACTGCATCCCCAGTGGTGCCAGTGCACTCTCTGGACTCATTGCACTGCATCCCCAGTGGTGCCAGTGCAGTCTCTGGAGTAACTGCAGTGCATCCCCAGTGGTGCCAAAGCACTCTCTGGACTCCCGGCACCGCATCCCCAGTGGTGCCAGTGCACTCTCTGGACTCACTGCACTGCATCCCCAGTGGTGCCAGTGCACTCTCTGGACTCACTGCACTGCATCCCCAGTGGTGGCAGTGCACTCTCTGGACTCACTGCAGTGCATCCCCAGTGGTGCCACTGCACTCTCTGGACTCACTGTAGTGCATCCCCAGTGGTGCCAGTGCACTCTCTGGACTCACTGAAGTGCATTCTCAGTGGTGCCAGTGCACTCTCTGGGCTCACTGCAGTGCATCCCCAGTGGTTCCAGTACACTCACTGGACTCACTGCAGTGCATCCCCAGTGGTGCCAGTGCACTCTCTGGACTCACTGCACTGCATCCCCAGTGGTGCCAGTGCACTCTCTGGACTCACTGTAGTGCATCCCCAGTGGTGCCAGTGCACTCTCTGGACTCACTGCAGTGCATCCCCAGTGGTGCCAGTGCACTCTCTGCACTCACTTCACTGCATCCCTAGTGGTGCCAGTGAAGTCTTTGGACTCACTGCACTGCATCCCCAGTGGTGTCAGTGCACTCTCTGGAGTCACTGCACTGCATCCCCAGTGGTGCCAGTGCACTCTCTGGACTCACTGCACTGCATCCCCAGTAGTGCCAGTGCACTCTCTGGACTCACTGCAGTGCATCCCCAGTGGTGCCAGTGAGCTCTCTGGACTCACTGCACTGCATCCCCAGTGGTGCCAGTGTACTAACAGGATTCACTGCACTGCATCCCCAGTGGTGCTAGTGCACTCTCTGGACTCACTGCACTGCATCCCCAGTGGTGCCAGTGCACTCTCTGGACTCACTGAAGTGCATTCTCAGTGGTGCCAGTGCACTCTCTGGGCTCACTGCAGTGCATCCCCAGTGGTTCCAGTACACTCACTGGACTCACTGCACTGCATCCCCAGTGGTGCCAGTGCACTGTCTGGACTCACTGCACTGCATCCCCAGTGGTGCCAGTGCACTCTCTGGACTCACTGCACTGCATCCCCAGTGGTGCCAGTGCACTCTCTGGACTCACTGCAGTGCATCCCCAGTGGTGCCAGTGCACTCTCTGGACTCACTGCACTGCATCCCCGGTGGTGCCAGTGCACTCTCTGGACTCACTGCACTGCATCCCCAGTGGTGCCAGTGCACTCTCTGGACTCACTGCACTGCATCACCAGTGGTGCCAGTGTACTCTCTGGACTCACTGCACTGCATCCCCAGTGGTGCCAGTGCAATCTCTCGAGTCACTGCACTACATCCCCAGTGGTGCCAGTGCACTCTCTGGACTTACTGCACTGCATCCCCAGTGGTGCCAGTGCACTCTCTGGAGTCACTGAAGTGCATACCCAGTGGTGCCAGTGCACTCTCTGGACTCACTGCACTGCATCCCCAGTGGTGCCAGTGCACTCTCAGGACTCACTGTACTGCATTACCAATGGTGCCAGTGCACTCACTGGACTCACTGCACTGCATCACAAGTGGTGCCAGTGCACTCTCTGGACTCACTGCACTGCATCCCCAGTGGAGCCCGTGCACTCTCTGGACTCACTGCACTGTATCCACAGTGGAGCCCGTGCACTCTCTGGACTCACTGCAGTGCATCACCAGTGGGGCCAGTGCACTCTCTGGACTCACTGCACTGCATCCCCAGTGGTGCCAGTGCACTCTCTGGACTCACTGCAGTGCATCCCCAGTGGTGCCAGTGCACTCTCTGGACTCACTGCACTGCATCCCCAGTGGTGCCAGTGCAATCTCTGGACTCACTGTAGTGCATCCCCAGTGGTGCCAGTGCACTCTCTGGACTCACTGCACTGCATCCACAGTGGAGCCCGTGCACTCTCTGGACTCACTGCAGTGCATCACCAGTGGGGCCAGTGCACTCTCTGGACTCACTGCACTGCATCCCCAGTGGTGCAAGTGCACTATCTCGAGTCACTGCACTACATCCCCAGTGGTGCCAGTGCACTCACTGGAATCACTGTACTGCATCATCTGTGGTGCCAGTGCAATCTCTAGACTCACTGCAGTGCATCCCCAGTGGTGCCAGTGCACTCTCTGGACTCACTGCACTGCATCCCCAGTGGTGCCAGTGCAGTCTCTGGACTCACTGTAGTGCATCCCCAGTGGTGCCAGTGCACTCTCTGGACTCACTGAGTTGCATCCCCAGTGGTGCCAGTACACTCTCTGGACTCACTGCACTGCATCCCCAGTGCTGCCAGTGCACTCTCTGGACTCACTGCAGTGCATCCCCAGTGGTGCCAGTGCACTCTCTGGACTCACTGCACTGCTTCCCCAGTGGTGCCAGTGCACTCTCTGGACTCACTGCACTGCATCCCCAGTGGAGCCAGTGCACTCACTGGACTCACTGCACTGCATCCCCACTGGTGCCAGTGCACTCTCTGGACTCACTGCAGTGCATCCCCAGTGGTGCCAGTGCACTCTCTGGACTCACTGCACCGCATCCCCAGTGGTGCCAGTGCTCTCTCTGGACTCACTGCAGTGCATCCCCAGTGGTGCCAGTGCACTTTCTGGACTCACTGCACTGCATCCCCAGTGGTTCTAGTGCACTGTGTGGACTCACTGTACTGCATCCCCAGTGGTGCCAGTGCACTCTCTGGACTCACTGCACTGCATCCCCAGTGGTGCTAGTGTACTCTCTGGACTCACTGCACTGCATCCCCAGTGGTGCCAGTGCACTCTCTGGACTCACTGCAGTGCATCCCTAGTGGTGCCAGTGCACTCCCTGGAATCACTGCACTGCATCCCCAGCGGTGTCAGAGCACTCTCTGGACTCACTGCACTGCATCCCCAGTGGTGCCAGTGCACTCTCTGGACTCACTGCACTGTATCCCCAGTGGTGTCAGAGCACTCTCTGTAGTCACTGAAGTGCATCCCCAGTGGTGCCAGTGCACTCTCTGGACTCACTGCACTGCATCCCAGGTGGTGCCAGTGCACTCTCTGGACTCACTGCACTGTATCCCCAGTGGTGCCAGTGCAATCTCTGGACTCACTGTAGTGCATCCCCAGTGGTGCCAGTGCACTCTCTGGACTCACTGCAGTGCATCCCCAGTGGTGCTAGTGCACTCTCTGGACTCACTGTAGTGCATCCCCAGTGGTGCCAGTGCACTCTCTGGACTCACTGCACTGCATCCCCAGTGGGGCCAGTACACTCTCTGGACTCACTGCACTGCATTCCCAGTGGTGCCAATGAAGTCTCTGGACTCACTGCACTGCATTCCCAGTGGTGCCAGTGCAATCTCTGGACTCACTGCACTGCATCCCCAGTGGTGCCAGTGCACTCTCTGCACTCACTGTACTGCATCCCCAGTGGTGCCAGTGCACTCTGTGGACTCACTGTACTACATCCCCAGTGGTGCCAGTGAGCTCTCTGGACTCACTGCACTGCATCCCCAGTGGTGCCAGTGTACTAACAGGATTCACTGCACTGCATCCCCAGTGGTGCTAGTGCACTCTCTGGACTCACTGCACTGCATCCCCAGTGGTGCCAGTGCACTCTCTGGACTCACTGAAGTGCATTCTCATTGGTGCCAGTGCACTCTCTGGGCTCACTGCAGTGCATCCCCAGTGGTTCCAGTACACTCACTGGACTCACTGCACTGCATCCCCAGTGGTGCCAGTGCACTCTCTGGACTCACTGCACTGCATCCCCAGTGGTGCCAGTGCACTCTCTGGACTCACTGTAGTGCATCCCCAGTGGTGCCAGTGCACTCTCTGGACTCACTGCAGTGCATCCCCAGTGGTGCCAGTGCACTCTCTGCACTCACTTCACTGCATCCCCAGTGGTGCCAGTGCACTCTCTGGACTCACTGCACTGCATCCCCAGTGGTGCCAGTGAAGTCTTTGGACTCACTGCACTGCATCCCCAGTGGTGTCAGTGCACTCTCTGGAGTCACTGCACTGCATCCCCAGTGGTGCCAGTGCACTCTCTGGACTCACTGCACTGCATCCCCAGTGGTGCCAGTGCACTCTCTGGACTCACTGTACTGCATCCCCACTGGTGCCAGTGCACTCACTGGACTCACTGCACTGCATCACAAGTGGTGCCAGTGCACTCTCTGGACTCACTGCACTGCATCCCCAGTGGAGCCCATGCACTCTCTGGACTCACTGCACTGCATCCCCAGTGGTGCCAGTGCACTCTCTGGACTCACTGCACTGCATCCCCAGTGGTGCCAGTGCACTCTCTGGACTCACTGCAGTGCATCCCCAGTGGTGCCAGTGCACTCTCTGGACTCACTGCACTGCATCCCCACTAGTGCCAGTGCACTCTCTGGACTCACTGCAGTGCATCCCCAGTGGTGCCAGTGCACTCTCTGGACTCACTGCACTGCATCCCCGGTGGTGCCAGTGCACTCTCTGGACTCACTGCACTGCATCCCCAGTGCGGCCAGTGCATTCACTGGACTCACTGGACTGCATCTCCAGTGGTGCCAGTGCACTCTCTGGGCTCACTGCAGTGCATCCCCAGTCGTGCCAGTGCACTCTCTGGACTCACTGCACTGCAGGCCCAGTGGAGCCAGTGCACTCACTGGACTCACAGTACTGCATCACCAGTGCTGCCAGTGCACTCTCTGGACTCACTGCACTGCATGCCCAGTGGTTCCAGTGCATTCACTGGACTCACTGTACTGCATCTCCAGTGGTGCCAGTGCACTCTCTGGACTCACTGCAGTGCATCCCCAGTGGTGCCAGTGAGCTCTCTAGACTCACTGCACTGCATCCCCAGTGGTGCCAGTGTACTAACAGGATTCACTGCACTGCATCCCCAGTGGTGCTAGTGCACTCTCTGGACTCACTGCACTGCATCCCCAGTGGTGCCAGTGCACTCTCTGGACTCACTGAAGTGCATTCTCAGTGGTGCCAGTGCACTCTCTGGGCTCACTGCAGTGCATCCCCAGTGGTTCCAGTACACTCACTGGACTCACTGCACTGCATCCCCAGTGGTGCCAGTGCACTGTCTGGACTCACTGTAGTGCATCCCCAGTGGTGCCAGTGCACTGTCTGGACTCACTGCAGTGCATCCCCAGTGGTGCCAGTGCACTCTCTGCACTCACTTCACTGCATCCCCAGTGGTGCCAGTGCACTCTCTGGACTCACTGCACTGCATCCCCAGTGGTGCCAGTGAAGTCTTTGGACTCACTGCACTGCATCCCCAGTGGTGTCAGTGCACTCTCTGGAGTCACTGCACTGCATCCCCAGTGGTGCCAGTGCACTCTCTGGACTCACTGCACTGCATCCCCAGTAGTGCCAGTGCACTCTCTGGACTCACTGCACTGCATCCCCACTGGTGCCAGTGCACTCACTGGACTCACTGCACTGCATCACAAGTGGTGCCAGTGCACTCTCTGGACTCACTGCACTGCATCCCCAGTGGAGCCCGTGCACTCTCTGGACTCACTGCACTGCATCCCCAGTGGTGCCAGTGCACTCTCTGGACTCACTGCACTGCATCCCCAGTGGTGCCAGTGCAATCTCTGGACTCACTGCACTGCATCCCCAGTGGTGCCAGTGCACTCACTGGACTCACTGCAGTGCATCCCAGTGGTGCCAGTGCACTCTCTGGACTCACTGCACTGCATCCCCAGTGGTGCCAGTGCACTCTCTGGACTCACTGCACTGCATCCCTAGTGGTGCCAGTGCACTCCCTGGAATCACTGCACTGCATCCCCAGCGGTGTCAGAGCACTCTCTGGACTCACTGCACTGCATCCCCAGTGGTGCCAGTGCACTCTCTGGACTCACTGCACTGTATCCCCAGTGGTGTCAGAGCACTCTCTGTAGTCACTGAAGTGCATTCCCAGTGGTGCCAGTGCACTCTCTGGACTCACTGCAGTGCATCCCCAGTGGTGCCAGTGCACTCTCTGGACTCACTGCACTGTATCCCCAGTGGTGCCAGTGCAATCTCTGGACTCACTGTAGTGCATCCCCAGTGGTGCCAGTGCACTCTCTGGACTCACTGCAGTGCATCCCCAGTGGTGCCAGTGCACTCTCTGGACTCACTGCACTGCATCCCCGGTGGTGCCAGTGCACTCTCTGGACTCACTGCACTGCATCCCCAGTGCTGCCAGTGCATTCACTGGACTCACTGGACTGCATCTCCAGTGGTGCCAGTGCACTCTCTGGGCTCACTGCAGTGCATCCCCAGTGGTGCCAGTGCACTCTCTGGACTCACTGCACTGCATCCCCAGTGGTTCCAGTGCACTCACTGGATTCACTGCACTGCATCCCCAGTGGTGCCAGTGCACTCTCTGGACTCACTGCACTGCATCCCCACTGGTGCCAGTGCACTCGGTGGACTCACTGTACTGCATCCCCAGTGGTGACAGTGCACTCTCTGGACTCACTGCAGGGCATCCCCAGTGGTGCCAGTGCACTCTCTGGACTCACTGCACTGCATCCCCAGTGGTGCCAGTGCACTCTCTGGACTCATTGCACTGCATCCCCAGTGGTGCCAGTGCAGTCTCTGGAGTAACTGCAGTGCATCCCCAGTGGTGCCAAAGCACTCTCTGGACTCCCGGCACCGCATCCCCAGTGGTGCCAGTGCACTCTCTGGACTCACTGCACTGCATCCCCAGTGGTGCCAGTGCACTCTCTGGACTCACTGCACTGCATCCCCAGTGGTGACAGTGCACTCTCTGGGCTCACTGCAGTGCATCCCCAGTGGTTCCAGTACACTCACTGGACTCACTGCACTGCATCCCCAGTGGTGCCAGTGCACTCTCTGGACTCACTGCACTGCATCCCCAGTGGTGCCAGTGCACTCTCTGGACTCACTGTAGTGCATCCCCAGTGGTGCCAGTGCACTCTCTGGACTCACTGCAGTGCATCCCCAGTGGTGCCAGTGCACTCTCTGCACTCACTTCACTGCATCCCTAGTGGTGCCAGTGAAGTCTTTGGACTCACTGCACTGCATCCCCAGTGGTGTCAGTGCACTCTCTGGAGTCACTGCACTGCATCCCCAGTGGTGCCAGTGCACTCTCTGGACTCACTGCACTGCATCCCCAGTAGTGCCAGTGCACTCTCTGGACTCACTGCAGTGCATCCCCAGTGGTGCCAGTGAGCTCTCTGGACTCACTGCACTGCATCCCCAGTGGTGCCAGTGTACTAACAGGATTCACTGCACTGCATTCCCAGTGGTGCTAGTGCACTCTCTGGACTCACTGCACTGCATCCCCAGTGGTGCCAGTGCACTCTCTGGACTCACTGAAGTGCATTCTCAGTGGTGCCAGTGCACTCTCTGGGCTCACTGCAGTGCATCCCCAGTGGTTCCAGTACACTCACTGGACTCACTGCACTGCATCCCCAGTGGTGCCAGTGCACTGTCTGGACTCACTGCACTGCATCCCCAGTGGTGCCAGTGCACTCTCTGGACTCACTGCACTGCATCCCCAGTGGTGCCAGTGCACTCTCTGGACTCACTGCAGTGCATCCCCAGTGGTGCCAGTGCACTCTCTGGACTCACTGCACTGCATCCCCGGTGGTGCCAGTGCACTCTCTGGACTCACTGCACTGCATCCCCAGTGGTGCCAGTGCACTCTCTGGACTCACTGCACTGCATCACCAGTGGTGCCAGTGTACTCTCTGGACTCACTGCACTGCATCCCCAGTGGTGCCAGTGCAATCTCTCGAGTCACTGCACTACATCCCCAGTGGTGCCAGTGCACTCTCTGGACTTACTGCACTGAATCCCCAGTGGTGCCAGTGCACTCTCTGGAGTCACTGAAGTGCATACCCAGTGGTGCCAGTGCACTCTCTGGACTCACTGCACTGCATCCCCAGTGGTGCCAGTGCACTCTCAGGACTCACTGTACTGCATTACCAATGGTGCCAGTGCACTCACTGGACTCACTGCACTGCATCACAAGTGGTGCCAGTGCACTCTCTGGACTCACTGCACTGCATCCCCAGTGGAGCCCGTGCACTCTCTGGACTCACTGCACTGCATCCACAGTGGAGCCCGTGCACTCTCTGGACTCACTGCACTGCATCCCCAGTGGTTCCAGTGCACTCACTGGATTCACTGCACTGCATCCCCAGTGGTGCCAGTGCACTCTCTGGACTCACTGCACTGCATCCCCACTGGTGCCAGTGCACTCGGTGGACTCACTGTACTGCATCCCCAGTGGTGACAGTGCACTCTCTGGACTCACTGCAGGGCATCCCCAGTGGTGCCAGTGCACTCTCTGGACTCACTGCACTGCATCCCCAGTGGTGCCAGTGCACTCTCTGGACTCATTGCACTGCATCCCCAGTGGTGCCAGTGCAGTCTCTGGAGTAACTGCAGTGCATCCCCAGTGGTGCCAAAGCACTCTCTGGACTCCCGGCACCGCATCCCCAGTGGTGCCAGTGCACTCTCTGGACTCACTGCACTGCATCCCCAGTGGTGCCAGTGCACTCTCTGGACTCACTGCACTGCATCCCCAGTGGTGACAGTGCACTCTCTGGGCTCACTGCAGTGCATCCCCAGTGGTTCCAGTACACTCACTGGACTCACTGCACTGCATCCCCAGTGGTGCCAGTGCACTCTCTGGACTCACTGCACTGCATCCCCAGTGGTGCCAGTGCACTCTCTGGACTCACTGTAGTGCATCCCCAGTGGTGCCAGTGCACTCTCTGGACTCACTGCAGTGCATCCCCAGTGGTGCCAGTGCACTCTCTGCACTCACTTCACTGCATCCCTAGTGGTGCCAGTGAAGTCTTTGGACTCACTGCACTGCATCCCCAGTGGTGTCAGTGCACTCTCTGGAGTCACTGCACTGCATCCCCAGTGGTGCCAGTGCACTCTCTGGACTCACTGCACTGCATCCCCAGTAGTGCCAGTGCACTCTCTGGACTCACTGCAGTGCATCCCCAGTGGTGCCAGTGAGCTCTCTGGACTCACTGCACTGCATCCCCAGTGGTGCCAGTGTACTAACAGGATTCACTGCACTGCATTCCCAGTGGTGCTAGTGCACTCTCTGGACTCACTGCACTGCATCCCCAGTGGTGCCAGTGCACTCTCTGGACTCACTGAAGTGCATTCTCAGTGGTGCCAGTGCACTCTCTGGGCTCACTGCAGTGCATCCCCAGTGGTTCCAGTACACTCACTGGACTCACTGCACTGCATCCCCAGTGGTGCCAGTGCACTGTCTGGACTCACTGCACTGCATCCCCAGTGGTGCCAGTGCACTCTCTGGACTCACTGCACTGCATCCCCAGTGGTGCCAGTGCACTCTCTGGACTCACTGCAGTGCATCCCCAGTGGTGCCAGTGCACTCTCTGGACTCACTGCACTGCATCCCCGGTGGTGCCAGTGCACTCTCTGGACTCACTGCACTGCATCCCCAGTGGTGCCAGTGCACTCTCTGGACTCACTGCACTGCATCACCAGTGGTGCCAGTGTACTCTCTGGACTCACTGCACTGCATCCCCAGTGGTGCCAGTGCAATCTCTCGAGTCACTGCACTACATCCCCAGTGGTGCCAGTGCACTCTCTGGACTTACTGCACTGAATCCCCAGTGGTGCCAGTGCACTCTCTGGAGTCACTGAAGTGCATACCCAGTGGTGCCAGTGCACTCTCTGGACTCACTGCACTGCATCCCCAGTGGTGCCAGTGCACTCTCAGGACTCACTGTACTGCATTACCAATGGTGCCAGTGCACTCACTGGACTCACTGCACTGCATCACAAGTGGTGCCAGTGCACTCTCTGGACTCACTGCACTGCATCCCCAGTGGAGCCCGTGCACTCTCTGGACTCACTGCACTGCATCCACAGTGGAGCCCGTGCACTCTCTGGACTCACTGCAGTGCATCACCAGTGGGGCCAGTGCACTCTCTGGACTCACTGCACTGCATCCCCAGTGGTGCCAGTGCACTCTCTGGACTCACTGCAGTGCATCCCCAGTGGTGCCAGTGCACTCTCTGGACTCACTGCACTGCATCCCCAGTGGTGCCAGTGCAATCTCTGGACTCACTGTAGTGCATCCCCAGTGGTGCCAGTGCACTCTCTGGACTCACTGCACTGCATCCACAGTGGAGCCCGTGCACTCTCTGGACTCACTGCAGTGCATCACCAGTGGGGCCAGTGCACTCTCTGGACTCACTGCACTGCATCCCCAGTGGTGCAAGTGCACTATCTCGAGTCACTGCACTACATCCCCAGTGGTGCCAGTGCACTCACTGGAATCACTGTACTGCATCATCTGTGGTGCCAGTGCAATCTCTAGACTCACTGCAGTGCATCCCCAGTGGTGCCAGTGCACTCCCCGGACTCACTGCACTGCATCCCCAGTGGTGCCAGTGCAGTCTCTGGACTCACTGTAGTGCATCCCCAGTGGTGCCAGTGCACTCTCTGGACTCACTGAATTGCATCCCCAGTGGTGCCAGTACACTCTCTGGACTCACTGCACTGCATCCCCAGTGCTGCCAGTGCACTCTCTGGACTCACTGCAGTGCATCCCCAGTGGTGCCAGTGCACTCTCTGGACTCACTGCACTGCTTCCCCAGTGGTGCCAGTGCACTCTCTGGACTCACTGCACTGCATCCCCAGTGGAGCCAGTGCACTCACTGGACTCACTGCACTGCATCCCCACTGGTGCCAGTGCACTCTCTGGACTCACTGCAGTGCATCCCCAGTGGTGCCAGTGCACTCTCTGGACTCACTGCACCGCATCCCCAGTGGTGCCAGTGCTCTCTCTGGACTCACTGCAGTGCATCCCCAGTGGTGCCAGTGCACTTTCTGGACTCACTGCACTGCATCCCCAGTGGTTCTAGTGCACTGTGTAGACTCACTGTACTGCATCCCCAGTGGTGCCAGTGCACTCTCTGGACTCACTGCACTGCATCCCCAGTGGTGCCAGTGTACTCTCTGGACTCACTGCACTGCATCCCCAGTGGTGCCAGTGCACTCTCTGGACTCACTGCAGTGCATCCCTAGTGGTGCCAGTGCACTCCCTGGAATCACTGCACTGCATCCCCAGCGGTGTCAGAGCACTCTCTGGACTCACTGCACTGCATCCCCAGTGGTGCCAGTGCACTCTCTGGACTCACTGCACTGTATCCCCAGTGGTGTCAGAGCACTCTCTGTAGTCACTGAAGTGCATCCCCAGTGGTGCCAGTGCACTCTCTGGACTCACTGCACTGCATCCCAGGTGGTGCCAGTGCACTCTCTGGACTCACTGCACTGTATCCCCAGTGGTGCCAGTGCAATCTCTGGACTCACTGTAGTGCATCCCCAGTGGTGCCAGTGCACTCTCTGGACTCACTGCAGTGCATCCCCAGTGGTGCTAGTGCACTCTCTGGACTCACTGTAGTGCATCCCCAGTGGTGCCAGTGCACTCTCTGGACTCACTGCACTGCATCCCCAGTGGTGCCAGTACACTCTCTGGACTCACTGCACTGCATTCCCAGTGGTGCCAATGAAGTCTCTGGACTCACTGCACTGCATTCCCAGTGGTGCCAGTGCAATCTCTGGACTCACTGCACTGCATCCCCAGTGGTGCCAGTGCACTCTCTGCACTCACTGTACTGCATCCCCAGTGGTGCCAGTGCACTCTGTGTACTCACTGTACTACATCCCCAGTGGTGCCAGTGCAATCTCTGGACTCACTGCACTGCATCCCCAGTGGTGCCAGTGCACTCTCTGGGCTCACTGCAGTGCATCCCCAGTGGTGCCAGTGCACTCTCTGGACTCACTGCACTGCATCCCCAGTGGTTCCAGTGCACTCACTGGATTCACTGCACTGCATCCCCAGTGGTGCCAGTGCACTCTCTGGACTCACTGCACTGCATCCCCACTGGTGCCAGTGCACTCGGTGGACTCACTGTACTGCATCCCCAGTGGTGACAGTGCACTCTCTGGACTCACTGCAGGGCATCCCCAGTGGTGCCAGTGCACTCTCTGGACTCACTGCAGTGCATCCCCAGTGGTGCCAGTGCAGTCTCTGGACTCACTGCACTGCATCCCCAGTGGTGCCAGTGCAGTCTCTGGAGTAACTGCAGTGCATCCCCAGTGGTGCCAAAGCACTCTCTGGACTCCCGGCACCGCATCCCCAGTGGTGCCAATGCACTCTCTGGACTCACTGCACTGCATCCCCAGTGGTGCCAGTGCACTCTCTGGACTCACTACACTGCATCCCCAGTGGTGCCAGTGCACTCTCTGGACTCACTGCAGTGCATCCCCAGTGGTGCCACTGCACTCTCTGGACTCACTGCACTGCATCCCCAGTGGTGCCAGTGCACTCTCTGGACTCACTGAAGTGCATTCTCAGTGGTGCCAGTGCACTCTCTGGACTCGCTGCAGTGCATCCCCAGTGGTGCCAGTACACTCACTGGACTCACTGCAGTGCATCCCCAGTGGTGCCAGTGCACTCTCTGGACTCACTAAACTGCATCCCCAGTGGTGCCAGTGCACTCTCTGGACTCACTGCAATGCATTCCCAGTGGTGCCAGTGCACTCTCTGGACTCACTGTACTGCATCCACACTGGTGCCAGTGCACTCTGTGGACTCACTGTACTGCATCCCCAGTGGTGACAGTGCACTCTCTGGACTCACTGCAGTGCATCCCCAGTGGTGCCAGTGCAATCTCTGGACTCACTGCACTGAAGCCCCAGTGGTGCCAGTGCACTCTCTGGACTCACTGCACTGCAGGCCCAGTGGAGCCAGTGCACTCACTGGACTCACAGTACTGCATCCCCAGTGGTGCCAGTGCACTCTCTGGACTCACTGCACTGCATCCCCAGTGGTTCCAGTGCATTCACTGGACTCACTGTACTGCATCTCCAGTGGTGCCAGTGCACTCTCTGGACTCACTGCAGTGCATCCCCAGTGGTGCCAGTGAGCTCTCTGGACTCACTGCACTGCATCCCCAGTGGTGCCAGTGTACTAACAGGATTCACTGCACTGCATCCCCAGTGGTGCTAGTGCACTCTCTGGACTCACTGCACTGCATCCCCAGTGGTGCCAGTGCACTCTCTGGACTCACTGAAGTGCATTCTCATTGGTGCCAGTGCACTCTCTGGGCTCACTGCAGTGCATCCCCAGTGGTTCCAGTACACTCACTGGACTCACTGCACTGCATCCCCAGTGGTGCCAGTGCACTCTCTGCACTCACTTCACTGCATCCCCAGTGGTGCCAGTGCACTCTCTGGACTCACTGCACTGCATCCCCAGTGGTGCCAGTGAAGTCTTTGGACTCACTGCACTGCATCCCCAGTGGTGTCAGTGCACTCTCTGGAGTCACTGCACTGCATCCCCAGTGCTGCCAGTGCACTCTCCGCACTCACTGCTGTGCATCCCCAAAGGTGCCAGTGCACTCTCTGGACTCACTGCACTGCTCCAGCCGCGGCAGTCGCTCCAGCCGCGGTAGCCCTCCAGCCTCGGCAGCCGCGGCAGACGCGGCAGCCGCTCCAGCCGCGGCTGCCGCTCCGTCCGCGGCATACGCGGCAGACTCTCCGACCGCGGCAGCCGCTCCAGCCGCTCCAGCCGCTGCAGTCGCGGTAGCCGCTCCAAACGCGGCAGGCGCTCCAACCGCGGCAACCGCTCCAGCCGTGGCAGCCGCTCCACTCGGTAGCGGCTGGAGCGGCTGCCGCGGATGGAGCGGATGGAGCGGCTGCCGCGGCTGGAGCGCCTGCCGCGTTTGGAGCGGCTGTCGCGGCTGGAGCGGCTGGAGCGGCTGGAGGGGCTACCGCGGCTGGAGCGGTTGACGCGGCTGGAGCGGATGCCGAGGCTGGAGCGGCACTCTCTGGACTCACTGCACTGCATCACCAGTGGTACCAGTGCACTCTCTGGACTCACTGCAGTGCATCCCCAGTGGTGCCAGTGCACTCTCTGGACTCACTGCAGTGCATCCCCAGTGGTGCCAGTGCACTCTCTGGACTCACTGCAGTGCATCCCCAGTGGTGCCAGTGCACTCTCTGCACTCACTGCACTGCATCCCCAGTGGTGCCAGTGCACTCTCTGGACTCACCGCACTGCACCCTGAGTGTAGCCAGTGCACTCTCTGGACTCACTGCACCGCACCCCCAGTGGTGTCAGTGCACTCTCTGGAGTCACTGCAGTGCATCCCCAGTGGTGCCAGTGCACTCCCTGGACTCACTGCACTGCTCCAGCCGCGGCAGCCGCTCCAGCCGCGGTAGCCCTCCAGCCGTGGCAGCCGCTCCACTCGGTAGCGGCTGGAGCGGCTGGAGCGGCTGGAGCGGCTGGAGCGGCTGCCGCGGCTGGAGCGGCTGCCGCGGCTGGAGCGGCTGCCGCGGCTGGAGCGGCTGGAGCGGCTGGAGTGGCTGGAGCGGCTGGAGCGGCTGGCGCGGCTGGAGGGGCTGGAGCGGCTGCCGCGGCTGGAGCGGCTGGAGCGGCTGCTGCGGCTGGAGCGGCTGGCGCGGCTGGAGGGGCTGGAGCGGTTGCCGCGGCTGGAGCGGCTGGAGCGGCTGCCGCGGCTGGAGCGTCTGCCGCGGCTGGAGGGGCTACCGCGGCTGCAGCTGTTGACTCGGCAGGAGCGGATGCCGAGGCTGGAGCGGCACTGTCTGGACTCACTGCACTGCATCCCCAGTGGAGCCAGTGCACTCTCTGGACTCACTGCAGTGCATCCCCAGTGGAGCTAGTGCACTCTGGACTCACTGTACTGCATCCCCAGTGGTGCCAGTGCACTCTCTAGACTCACTGCAGTGCATCCCCAGTGGGGCCAGTGCACTCTCTGGACTCACTGCACTGCATCACAGGTGGTGCCAGTGCACTCTCTGGACTCACTGCACTGCATCCCCAGTGGTGCCAGTGCACTCTCTGGACTCACTGCACTGCATCCCCAGTGGGGCCAGTGCACTCTCTGGACTCACTGAAGTGCATCCCCAGTGGTGGCAGTGCACTCTCTGGACTCACTTCTCTGCATCCCCAGTGGTGCCAGTGAAGTCTCTGGACTCACTGCACTGCATCCCCAGTGGTGCCAGTACACTCTCTGGACTCACTGTACTGCATCGCCAGTGGTGCCAGTGCACTCTCTGGACTCACTGCACTGCATCCCCAGTGGTGCCAGTGCACTCTCTGGACTCACTGCACTGCATCCCCAGTGGTGCCAGTGCACTCTCTTGACTCACTGCACTGCATCCCCAGTGGTGCCAGTGCACTCTCTGGACTCACTGCAGTGCATCCCCTGTGGTGCCACTGCACTCTCTGGACTCACTGCAGTGCATCCCCAGTGGTGCCACTGCACTCTCTGGACTCACTGAATTGCATTCTCAGTGGTGCCAGTGCAATCTCTGGGCTCACTGCAGTGCATTCTCAGTGGTGCCAGTGCAATCTCTGGGCTCACTGCAGTGCATCCCCAGTGGTTCCTGTACACTCACTGGACTCACTACTCTGCATCCCCAGTGGTGCCAGTGCACTCTCTGGACTCACTGCACTGCATCCCCAGTGGAGCCAGTGCACTCTCTGGACTCACTGCACTGCATCCCCAGTGGTGTCAGTGCACTCTCTGGACTCACTGCACTGCATCCCCAGTGGTGTCAGTGCACTCTCTGGAGTCACTGAAGTGCATCCCCAGTGGTGCCAGTGCACTCTCTGGACTCACTGCACTGCCTCACCAGTGGTGCCAGTGCACTCTCTGGACTCACTGTACTGCATCACAAGTGGTGCCAGTGCACTCACTGGACTCACTGCACTGCATCACAAGTGGTGCCAGTGCACTCTCTGGACTCACTGCATTGCATCCCCAGTGGTGCCAGTGCACTCTCTGGACTCACTGCACTGCATCCCCAGTGGTGCCAGTGCACTCTCTGGACTCACTGCACTGCATCCCCAGTGGTGCCAGTGCAATCTCTGGACTCACTGTACTGCATCCCCAGTGGTGCCAGTGCACTCTCTGGACTCACTGCACTGCATACCCAGTGGTGCCAGTGCACTCTGTGGACTCACTGCACTGCATCCCCAGTGCTGCCAGTGCACTCTCTTGACTCACTGCAGTGCATCCCCAAAGGTGCCAGTGCACTCTCTGGACTCACTGCACTGCTCCAGCCGCGGCAGTCGCTCCAGCCGCGGTAGCCCTCCAGCCTCGGCAGCCGCGGCAGACGCGGCAGCCGCTCCAGCCGCGGCTGCCGCTCCGTCCGCGGCATACGCGGCAGACTCTCCGACCGCGGCAGCCGCTCCAGCCGCTCCAGCCGCTGCAGTCGCGGTAGCCGCTCCAAACGCGGCAGGCGCTCCAACCGCGGCAACCGCTCCAGCCGTGGCAGCCGCTCCACTCGGTAGCGGCTGGAGCGGCTGCCGCGGCTGGAGCGGATGGAGCGGCTGCCGCGGCTGGAGCGCCTGCCGCGTTTGGAGCGGCTGTCGCGGCTGGAGCGGCTGGAGCGGCTGGAGGGGCTACCGCGGCTGGAGCGGTTGACGCGGCTGGAGCGGCTGCCGCGGCTGGAGCGGCTGGAGCGGCTGCCGCGGCTGGAGCGGCTGCCGCGGCTGGAGCGGCTGGAGCGGCTGGAGCGGCTGCCGCGGCTGGAGCGGCTGGCGCGGCTGGAGGGGCTGGAGCGGCTGCCGCGGCTGGAGCGGCTGGAGCGGCTGCCGCGGCTGGAGCGGCTGGCGCGGCTGGAGGGGCTGGAGCGGCTGCCGCGGCTGGAGCGGCTGGATCGGCTGCCGCGGCTGGAGCGTCTGCCGCGGCTGGAGAGGCTACCGCGGCTGCAGCGGTTGACTCGGCAGGAGCGGATGCCGAGGCTGGAGCGGCACTCTCTGGACTCACTGCACTGCATCCCCAGTGGTGCCAGTGCACTCTCTGGACTCACTGCAGTGCATCCCCAGTGGTGCTAGTGCACTCTGGACTCACTGCAGTGCATCCCCAGTGGTGCCAATGCACTCTCTAGACTCACCGCACTGCACGCTGAGTGGTGCCATTGCACTCTCTGGACACACTGCACCGCATTCCCACTGGTGTCAGTGCAATCTCTGGAGTCACTGCGCTGCATCCCCCGTGGTGCCTGTGCACTGTCTGGACTCACTGCAGTGCATCCCCAGTGGTGCCAGTGCACTCTCTGGAGTAACTGCAGTGCATCCCCAGTGGTGCCAAAGCTTTCTCTGCACTCCAGGCACCGCATCCCCAGTGGTGTCAGTGTACTCTCTGGACTCCCGGCACCGTATCCCCAGTGGTGCCAGTGCATTCTCTGAACTCACGGCACTGCACCCTGAGTGGTGCCAGTGCACTCTGTGGACTCAGTGCACCGCATCCCCAGTGGTGCCAGTGAAGTCTTTGGACTCACTGCACTGCATCCCCAGTGGTGTCAGTGCACTCTCTGGAGTCACTGAAGTGCATCCCCAGTGGTGCCAGTGCACTCTCTGGACTCACTGCACTGCCTCACCAGTGGTGCCAGTGCACTCTCTGGACTCACTGTACTGCATCACAAGTGGTGCCAGTGTACTCACTGGACTCACTGCACTGCATCACAAGTGGTGCCAGTGCACTCTCTGGACTCACTGCACTGCATCACCAGTGGAGCCCGTGCACTCTCTGGACTCACTGCACTGCATCCCCAGTGGTGCCAGTGCACTCTCTGGACCAACTGCAGTGCATCCCCAGTGGTGCCAGTGCACTCTCTGGACTCACTGCACTGCATCCCCAGTGGTGCCAGTGCAATCTCTGGACTCACTGTAGTGCATCCCCAGTGGTGCCAGTGCTCTCTCTGGACTCACTGCAGTGCATCCCCAGTGGTGCCAGTGCACTCTCTGGACTCACTGTACTGCATCCCCAGTGGTGCCAGTGCACTCTCTAGACTCACTGCAGTGCATCCCCAGTGGTGCCAGTGCACTCTCTGGACTCACTGCACTGCATCACAGGTGGTGCCAGTGCACTCTCTGGACTCACTGCACTGCATCCCCAGTGGTGCCAGTGCACTCTCTGGACTCACTGCACTGCATCCCCAGTGGGGCCAGTGCACTCTCTGGACTCACTGAAGTGCATCCCCAGTGGAGGCAGTGCACTCTCTGGACTCACTTCTCTGCATCCCCAGTGGTGCCAGTGAAGTCTCTGGACTCACTGCACTGCATCCCCAGTGGTGCCAGTACACTCTCTGGACTCACTGCACTGCATCACAGGTGGTGCCAGTGCACTCTCTGGAGTCACTGCACTGCATCCCCAGTGGTGCCAGTGCACTCTCTGGACTCACTGCACTGCATCCCCAGTGGTGCCAGTGCACTCTCTTGACTCACTGCACTGCATCCCCAGTGGTGCCAGTGCACTCTCTGGACTCACTGCAGTGCATCCCCTGTGGTGCCACTGCACTCTCTGGACTCACAGCAGTGCATCCCCAGTGGTGCCACTGCACTCTCTGGACTCACTGAATTGCATTCTCAGTGGTGCCAGTGCAATCTCTGGGCTCACTGCAGTGCAATCTCAGTGGTGCCAGTGCAATCTCTGGGCTCACTGCAGTGCATCCCCAGTGGTTCCAGTACACTCACTGGACTCACTACTCTGCATCCCCAGTGGTGCCAGTGCACTCTCTGGACTCACTGCACTGCATCCCCAGTGGTGCCAGTGCACTCTCTGGACTCACTCCACTGCATCCCCAGTGGTGCCAGTGCACTCTCTGGACTCACTGCACTGCATCCCCAGTGGTGTCAGTGCACTCTCTGGAGTCACTGAAGTGCATCCCCAGTGGTGCCAGTGCACTCTCTGGACTCACTGCACTGCCTCACCAGTGGTGCCAGTGCACTCTCTGGACTCACTGTACTGCATCACAAGTGGTGCCAGTGCACTCACTGGACTCACTGCACTGCATCACAAGTGGTGCCAGTGCACTCTCTGGACTCACTGCATTGCATCCCCAGTGCTGCCAGTGCACTCTCTGGACTCACTGCACTGCATCCCCAGTGGTGCCAGTGCACTCTCTGGACTCACTGCACTGCATCCCCAGTGGTGCCAGTGCAATCTCTGGACTCACTGTACTGCATCCCCAGTGGTGCCAGTGCACTCTCTGGACTCACTGCAGGGCATACCCAGTGGTGCCAGTGCACTCTGTGGACTCACTGCACTGCATCCCCAGTGCTGCCAGTGCACTCTCTTGACTCACTGCAGTGCATCCCCAAAGGTGCCAGTGCACTCTCTGGACTCACTGCACTGCTCCAGCCGCGGCAGTCGCTCCAGCCGCGGTAGCCCTCCAGCCTCGGCAGCCGCGGCAGACGCGGCAGCCGCTCCAGCCGCGGCTGCCGCTCCGTCCGCGGCATACGCGGCAGACTCTCCGACGGCGGCAGCCGCTCCAGCCGCTCCAGCCGCTGCAGTCGCGGTAGCCGCTCCAAACGCGGCAGGCGCTCCAACCGCGGCAACTCGGTAGCGGCTGGAGCGGCTGCCGCGGCTGGAGCGGATGGAGTGCCAGTGCACTCTCTGCACTCACTGCACTGCATCCCCAGTGGTGCCAGTGCACTCTCTGGACTCACCGCACTGCACCCTGAGTGGTGCCAGTGCACTCTCTGGACTCAGTGCACCGCACCCCCAGTGGTGTCAGTGCACTCTCTGGAGTCACTGCAGTGCATCCCCAGTGGTGCCAGTGCACTCCCTGGACTCACTGCACTGCTCCAGCCGCGGCAGCCGCTCCAGCCGCGGTAGCCCTCCAGCCGTGGCAGCCGCTCCACTCGGTAGCGGCTGGAGCGGCTGGAGCGGCTGGAGCGGCAGGAGCGGCTGCCGCGGCTGGAGCGGCTGCCGCGGCTGGAGCGGCTGCCGCGGCTGGAGCGGCTGGAGCGGCTGGAGCGGCTGCCGCGGCTGGAGCGGCTGGCGCGGCTGGAGGGGCTGGAGCGGCTGCCGCGGCTGGAGCGGCTGGAGCGGCTGCTGCGGCTGGAGCGGCTGGCGCGGCTGGAGGGGCTGGAGCGGTTGCCGCGGCTGGAGCGGCTGGAGCGGCTGCCGCGGCTGGAGCGTCTGCCGCGGCTGGAGGGGCTACCGCGGCTGCAGCGGTTGACTCGGCAGGAGCGGATGCCGAGGCTGGAGCGGCACTGTCTGGACTCACTGCACTGCATCCCCAGTGGAGCCAGTGCACTCTCTGGACTCACTGCAGTGCATCCACATTGGAGCTAGTGCACTCTGGACTCACTGCAGTGCATCCCCAGTGGTGCTAATGCACTCTCTAGACTCACCGCACTGCACGCTGAGTGGTGCCATTGCACTCTCTGGACTCACTGCACCGCATTCCCACTGGTGTCAGTGCACTCTCTGGAGTAACTGCAGTGCATCCCCAGTGGTGCCAAACCACTCTCTGCACTCCAGGCACCGCATCCCCAGTGGTGTCAGTGTACTCTCTGGACTCCCGGCACCGTATCCCCAGTGGTGCCAGTGCATTCTCTGGACTCACGGCACTGCACCCTGATTGGTGCCAGTGTACTCTGTGGACTCAGTGCACCGCATCCCCAGTGGTGCCAGTGCACTCTCTGGACTAACTGCAGTGCATCCCCAGTGGTGCCAGTGCACTCTCTGGAGTCACTGCACTGCATCCCCAGTGGTGCCAAAGCACTCTCTGGACTCACTGCACCGCATCCCCAGTGGTGCCTGTGCACTCTCTGGACTCGCGGCACAGCCTCCGCAGTGGTGTCAGTGCACTCTCTGCAGTCACTGTGGTGCATTCCCAGTGTTGCCGGGGCACTCTCTGGACTCACGGCACTGCATCCCCAGTGGTGGCAGTGCGCTCTCTGGACTCACTGCACTGCATCCCCAGTGGTGCCAGTGCACTCTCTGGACTCACTGCACTGCATCCCCAGTGGTGCCAGTACACTCTCTGGACTCACTGCACTGCATCCCCAGTGGTGCCAGTGCACTCTCTTTACTCAATGCACTGCATCCCCAAGGTGCCAGTGCACGCTCTGGACTCACTGCACTGCTCCAGCCGCGCCAGCCTCTCCAGCCGCACCAGCCGCGGCATCCGCTCCAGCCTCGGCATCCGCTCCAGCCGCGTTAACCGCTCCAGCCGCGGTAGCCCCTCCAGCCGCGCCAGCCGCTCCAGCCGCGGCAGACGCTCCAGCCGCTCCAGCCGCGGCAGCCGCTCCAACCGCGGCAGCCGCTCCAGCCGCGGCAGCCGCTCCATCCGCTCCAGCCGCGGCAGCCGCTCCAGCCGCTACCGAGTGGAGTGGCTGCCACGGCTGGAGGGTTACCGCGGCTGGAGCGGCTGCCGCGGCTGGAGCAGTGCAGTGAGTCCAGGGAGTGCAAAGGCACCGGTGGGGATGGAGTACAGTGAGTCCAAAGACTTCACTGTCACCACTGGGAATGCAGTGCAGTGAGTCCAGAGAGTGCACTGGCACCACTGGGGATGCAGTGCAGTGAGTCCAGAGAGTGCACTGGCACCACTGGGGATGCCCTGCACTTAGTCCAGAGAGTGCACTGGCACCACTGAGAATGCACTTCAGTGAGTCCAAAGAGTGCACTGGCACCACTGGGAATGCACTGCAGTGAGTCCAGAGAGTGCACTGGCACCACTGGGGATGCACTTCAGTGAGTCCAGAGAGTGCACGGGCTCCACTGGGGATGCAGTACAGTGAGTCCAGAGAGTGCACTGGCACCACTGGGGATGCAGTGCAGTGAGTCCAGAGAGTGCACTGGCACCACTGGGGATGCAGTGCACTGAGTCCAGAGAGTGCACTGGCACCACTGGGGATGCCCTGCAGTGAGTCCAGAGAGTGCACTGGCACCACTGGGGATGCAGTGCAGTGAGTCCAGAGAGTGCACTGGCAACTCTGGGGATGCACTTCAGTGAGTCCAGAGAGTGCACTGGCACCACAGGTGATGCACAGCAGTGAGTCCAGAGAGTGCACTGGCAACTCTGGGGATGCACTTCAGTGAGTCCAGAGAGTGCACTGGCACCACTGGGAATGCACTGCAGTGAGTCCAGAGAGTGCACTGGCACCACTGGGGATGCCCTGCACTGAGTCCAGAGAGTGCACTGGCACCACTGAGAATGCACTTCAGTGAGTCCAAAGAGTGCACTGGCACCACTGGGAATGCACTGCAGTGAGTCCAGAGAGTGCACTGGCACCACTGGGGATGCAGTGCAGTGAGTCCAGAGAGTGCACTGGCACCACTGGGGATGCAGTGCAGTGAGTCCAGAGAGTGCACTGGCACCACTGGGGATGCCCTGCACTGAGTCCAGAGAGTCACTGGCACCACTGAGAATGCACTTCAGTGAGTCCAAAGAGTGCACTGGCACCACTGGGAATGCACTGCAGTGAGTCCAGAGAGTGCACTGGCACCACTGGGGATGCACTTCAGTGAGTCCAGAGAGTGCACTGGCACCACTGGGGATGCACTGCAGTGAGTCCAGAGAGTGCACTGGCACCACTGGGGATGCAGTGCAGTGACTCCAGAGAGTGCACTGACACCACTGGGGATGCAGTGCAGTGAGTCCAAAGACTTCACTGGCACCACTGGGGATGCAGTGCAGTGAGTCCAGAGAGTGCACTGGCACCACTGGGGATGCAGTGAAGTGAGTGCAGAGAGTGCACTGGCACCACTGGGGATGCACTGCAGTGAGTCCAGAGAGTGCACTGGCACCACTGGGGATGCACTACAGTGAGTCCAGAGAGTGCACTGGCACCACTGGGGATGCAGTGCAGTGAGTCCAGAGAGTGCACTGGCACCACTGGGGATGCAGTGCAGTGAGTCCAGTGAGTGTACTGGAACCACTGGGGATGCACTGCAGTGAGCCCAGAGAGTGCACTGGCACCAATGAGAATGCACTTCAGTGAGTCCAGAGAGTGCACTGGCACCACTGGGGATGCAGTGCAGTGAGTCCAGAGAGTGCACTAGCACCACTGGGGATGCAGTGCAGTGAATCCTGTTAGTACACTGGCACCACTGGGGATGCAGTGCAGTGAGTCCAGAGAGCTCACTGGCACCACTGGGGATGCACTGCAGTGAGTCCAGAGAGTGCACTGGCACCACTGGAGATGCAGTACAGTGAGTCCAGTGAATGCACTGGAACCACTGGGGATGCAGTGCAGTGAGTCCAGAGAGTGCACTGGCACCACTGGGGATGCAGTACTGTGAGTCCAGTGAGTGCACTGGCTCCACTGGGCCTGCAGTGCAGTGAGTCCAGAGAGTGCACTGGCACCACTGGGGATGCACTTCAGTGAGTCCAGAGAGTGCACTGGCACCACTGGGGATGCAGTACAGTGAGTCCAGAGAGTGCACTGGCACCACTGGGGATGCAGTACAGTGAGTCCAGAGAGTGCACTGGCACCACTGGGGATGCAGTGCCGGGAGTCCAGAGAGTGCTCTGGCACCACTGGGGATGCACTGCTGTGACTCCAGAGAGTGCACTGGCACCACTGGGGATGCAGTGCAGTGATTCCAGGGAGTGCACTGGCACCACTAGGGATGCACTGCAGTGAGTCCAGAGAGTGCACTGGCACCACTGGGGATGCATTGCAGTGAGTCCAGAGTGTGCACTGGCACCAATGGGAATGCAGTGCAGTGAGTCCAGAGATTGCACAGGCACCAAGGGGGATGCACTTCAGTGAGTCCAGAGAGTGCACTGGCACCACTGGGGATGCATTGCAGTGAGTCCAGAGAGTGCACTGGCACCACTGGGGATGCACTGCAGTGAGTCCAGAGAGTGCACTGGGACCACTGGGGATGCAGTTTAGTGAGTCCAGAGAGTGCACTGGCACCAGAGGGAATGCACTGCAGTGAGTCCAGTGAGTGCACTGGCACCACTGGGGATGCAGTGCAGTGAGTGCAGAGAGTGCACTGGCACCACTGGGGATGCACTTCAGTGAGTACAGAGAGTGCAGTGACACCACTGGGGATGCAGTGCAGTGAGTCCAGAGAGTGCACAGGCAGCACTGGGGATGCAGTGCAGTGAGTCCAGATAGTGCACTGGCAATACTGGGGATGTAGTGCAGTGAGTCCAGAGAGTGCACTGGCACCACTGGGGCTGCAGTGCAGTGAGTCCAGAGAGTGCACTGGCACCACTGGGAATGCAGTGCAGTGAGTCCAGAGATTGTACTGGCACCACTGGGGATGCACTTCAGTGAGTCCAGAGAGTGCACTGGCACCACTGAGAATGCAATTCAGTGAGTCCAGTGAGTGCACTGGCACCACTGGGGATGCAGTGCAGTGAGTGCAGAGAGTGCACTGGCACCACTGGGGATGCAGTGCAGTGAGTCCAGAGAGTGCAGTGGCACCACTGGGGATGCAGTGCAGTGAGTCCAGAGAGTGCACAGGCAGCACTGGGGATGCAGTGCAGTGAGTCCAGAGAGTGCACTGGCACCACTGGGGATGCAGTACAGTGAGTCCAGAGAGTGCACTGGCACCACTGGGGATGCAGTACAGTGAGTCCAGAGAGTGCACTGGCACCACTGGGGATGCAGTGCCGGGAGTCCAGAGAGTGCACTGGCACCACTGGGGATGCAGTGCCGGGAGTCCAGAGAGTGCTCTGGCACCACTGGGGATGCACTGCTGTGACTCCAGAGAGTGCACTGGCACCACTGGGGATGCAGTGCAGTGATTCCAGGGAGTGCACTGGCACCACTAGGGATGCATTGCAGTGAGTCCAGAGAGTGCACTGGCACCACTGGGGATGCATTGCAGTGAGTCCAGAGTGTGCACTGGCACCACTGGGAATGCAGTGCAGTGAGTCCAGAGATTGCACAGGCACCAAGGGGGATGCACTTCAGTGAGTCCAGAGAGTGCACTGGCACCACTGGGTATGCAGTGCAGTGAGTCCAGAGAGTGCACTGGCACCACTGGGGATGCACTGCAGTGAGTCCAGAGAGTGCACTGGGACCACTGAGGATGCAGTTTAGTGAGTCCAGAGAGTGCACTGGCACCAGAGGGATTGCACTGCAGTGAGTCCAGTGAGTGCACTGGCACCACTGGGGATGCAGTGCAGTGAGTGCAGAGAGTGCACTGGCACCACTGGGGATGCACTTCAGTGAGTACAGAGAGTGCAGTGACACCACTGGGGATGCAGTGCAGTGAGTCCAGAGAGTGCACAGGCAGCACTGGGGATGCAGTGCAGTGAGTCCAGATAGTGCACTGGCAATACTGGGGATGTAGTGCAGTGAGTCCAGAGAGTGCACTGGCACCACTGGGGCTGCAGTGCAGTGAGTCCAGAGAGTGCACTGGCACCACTGGGGATGCAGTGCAGTGAATCCGGAGAGTGCTCTGGCACCACTGGGGATGCAGTGCAGTGAGTCCAGAGAGTGCACTGGCACCACTGGGGATGCAGTGCAGTGAGTCCAGAGAGTGCACTGGCAACACTGGGGATGCAGTGCAGTGAGTCCAGAGAGTGCACTGGCACCACTGGGGATGCAGTGCAGTGAGTCCAGAGTGTGCACTGGCACCACTGGGAATGCAGTGCAGTGAGTCCAGAGATTGTACTGGCACCACTGGGGATGCACTTCAGTGAGTCCAGAGAGTGCACTGGCACCAGAGGGAATGCACTGCAGTGAGTCCAGTGAGTGCACTGGCACCACTGGGGATGCAGTGCAGTGAGTGCAGAGAGTGCACTGGCACCACTGGGGATGCAGTGCAGTGAGTCCAGAGAGTGCAGTGGCACCACTGGGGATGCAGTGCAGTGAGTCCAGAGAGTGCACAGGCAGCACTGGGGATGCAGTGCAGTGAGTCCAGAGAGTGCACTGGCACCACTGGGGATTCAGTGCAGTGAGTCCAGAGAGTGCACTGGCACCACTGGGGATGCAGTGAAGTGAGTGCAGAGAGTGCACTGGCACTACTGGGGATGCAGTGCAGTGAGTCCAGAGAGTGCAGTGGCACCACTGGGGATGCAGTGCAGTGAGTCCAGAGAGTGCACTGGCACCACTGGGGATGCCCTGCAGTGAGCCCAGAGAGTGCACTGGCACCACCGAGAATGCCCTTCAGTGAGTCCAGAGAGTGCACTGGCACCACTGGGGATGCACTGCAGTGAGTCCAGAGAGTGCACTGGCACCACTGGGGATGCACTTCAGTGAGTCCAGAGAGTGCACTGGCACCACTGGGGATGCACTTCAGTGAGTCCAGAGAGTGCACTGGCACCACTGGGGATGCAGTGCAGTGAGTCCAGAGAGTGCACTGGCACCACTGGGGATGCAGTGCCGGGAGTCCAGAGAGTGCTCTGGCACCACTGGGGATGCCCTGCAGTGATTCCAGGGAGTGCACTGGCACCACTAGGGATGCACTGCAGTGAGTCCAGAGAGTGCACTGGCACCACTGGGGATGCATTGCAGTGAGTCCAGAGTGTGCACTGGCACCACTGGGAATGCAGTGCAGTGAGTCCAGAGATTGCACAGGCACCAAGGGGGATGCACTTCAGTGAGTCCAGAGAGTGCACTGGCACCACTGGTGATGCACTGCAGTGAGTCCAGAGAGTGCACTGGCACCACTGGGGATGCATTGCAGTGAGTCCAGAGAGTGCACTGGGACCACTGGGGATGCAGTTTAGTGAGTCCAGAGAGTGCACTGGCACCAGAGGGAATGCACTGCAGTGAGTCCAGTAAGTGCACTGGCACCACTGGGGATGCAGTGCAGTGAGTGCAGAGAGTGCACTGGCACCACTGGGGATGCAGTGCAGTGAGTCCAGAGAGTGCAGTGACACCACTGGGGATGCAGTGCAGTGAGTCCAGAGATTGCACTGGCAGCACTGGGGATGTACTTCAGTGAGTCCAGAGAGTGCACTGGCACCACAGGTGATGCACAGCAGTGAGTCCAGAGAGTGCACTGGCACCACTGGGGAAGCAGTGCAGTGAGTCCAGAGAGTGCACTGGCACCAGAGGGTATGCACTGCAGTGAGTCCAGTGAGTGCACTGGCACCACTGGGGATGCAGTGCAGTGAGTGCAGAGAGTGCACTGGCACCACTGGGGATGCAGTGCAGTGAGACCAGAGAGTGCAGTGGCACCACTGGTTATGCAGTGCAGTGAGTCCAGAGAGTGCACAGGCAGCACTGGGGATGCAGTACAGTGAGTCCAGAGAGTGCTCTGGCACCACTGGGGATGCAGTGCAGTGAGTCCAGAGAGTGCACTGGCACCACTGGGGATGCAGTGAAGTGAGTGCAGAGAGTGCACTGGGACTACTGTGGATGCAGTGCAGTGAATCCAGAGAGTGCAGTGGCACCACTGGGGATGCAGTGCAGTGAGTCCAGAGAGTGCACTGGCACCACTGGGGATGCCCTGCAGTGAGTCCAGAGAGTACACTGGCACCACTGGGGATGCACTACACTGAGTCCAGGGATAGCACTGGCACCACAGGGGATGCAGTGCAGTGAGTCCAGAGAGTGCACTGGCACCACTGGGGATGCAGTGCAGTGAGTCCAGTGAGTGCACTGGCACCACTGGGGATGCACTGCAGTGAGTCCAGAGAGTGCACTGGCACCACTGAGAATGCACTTCAGTGAGTCCAGAGAGTGCACTGGCACCACTGGGGATGCATTGCAGTGAGTCCAGAGAGTGCACTAGCACCACTGGGGATGCAGTGCAGTGAATCCAGTGAGTGCACTGGCACCACTGGTGATGCAGTGCAGTGAGTCCAGGGAGTGCACTGGCACCACTGGAGATGCAGTACAGTGAGTCCAGTGAATGCACTGGAACCACTGGGGATGCAGTGCACTGAGTCCAGAGAGTGCACTGGCACCACTGGTGATGCAGTACAGTGAGTCCAGTGAGTGCACTGGCACCACTGGGGATGCAGTGCAGTGAGTCAAGAGAGTGCACTGGCACCACTGGGGATGCAGTGCAGTGAGTCCAGAGAGTGCACTGGCACCACTGGGGATGCGCTGCCGGAGGTCCAGAGAGTGCACTGGCACCACTGGGGATGCACTGCAGTGACTCCAGAGAGTGCACTGGCACCACTGGTGATACAGTTTAGTGAGTCCAGAGAGTGCCCTGGCACCACTGGCGATTCGGTGCCGGGAGTCCAGAGAGTGCTTTGGCACCACTGGGGATGCACTGCAGTTACTCCAGAGAGTGCACAGGCAACACTGGGGATGCAGTGCAGTGAGTCCAGAGAGTGCACTGCCACCACTGGAGATGCAGCGTAGTGACTCCAGAGACTGCAATGGCACCACTGGGGATGCGGTGCAGTGAGTCCAGAGAGTGCACTGGCACCACTGGGGATGCAGTGCGATGAGTCCAGAGAATGCACTGGCACCAATGGGGATGCCCTTCAGTGAGTCCAGAGAGTGCACTGGCACCACTGGGGATGCAGTGCACTGAGTCCAGAGAGTGCACTGGCACCACTGGGGATGCAGTGCAGTGAGTCCAGAGTGTGCACTGGCACCACTGGGAATGCAGTGCAGTGAGTCCAGAGATTGTACTGGCACCACTGGGGATGCACTTCAGTGAGTCCAGAGAGTGCACTGGCACCAGAGGGAATGCACTGCAGTGAGTCCAGTGAGTGCACTGGCACCACTGGGGATGCAGTGCAGTGAGTGCAGAGAGTGCACTGGCACCACTGGGGATGCAGTGCAGTGAGTCCAGAGAGTGCAGTGGCACCACTGGGGATGCAGTGCAGTGAGTCCAGAGAGTGCACAGGCAGCACTGGGGATGCAGTGCAGTGAGTCCAGAGAGTGCACTGGCACCACTGGGGATTCAGTGCAGTGAGTCCAGAGAGTGCACTGGCACCACTGGGGATGCAGTGAAGTGAGTGCAGAGAGTGCACTGGCACTACTGGGGATGCAGTGCAGTGAGTCCAGAGAGTGCAGTGGCACCACTGGGGATGCAGTGCAGTGAGTCCAGAGAGTGCACTGGCACCACTGGGGATGCCCTGCAGTGAGCCCAGAGAGTGCACTGGCACCACCGAGAATGCCCTTCAGTGAGTCCAGAGAGTGCACTGGCACCACTGGGGATGCACTGCAGTGAGTCCAGAGAGTGCACTGGCACCACTGGGGATGCACTTCAGTGAGTCCAGAGAGTGCACTGGCACCACTGGGGATGCACTTCAGTGAGTCCAGAGAGTGCACTGGCACCACTGGGGATGCAGTGCAGTGAGTCCAGAGAGTGCACTGGCACCACTGGGGATGCAGTGCCGGGAGTCCAGAGAGTGCTCTGGCACCACTGGGGATGCCCTGCAGTGATTCCAGGGAGTGCACTGGCACCACTAGGGATGCACTGCAGTGAGTCCAGAGAGTGCACTGGCACCACTGGGGATGCATTGCAGTGAGTCCAGAGTGTGCACTGGCACCACTGGGAATGCAGTGCAGTGAGTCCAGAGATTGCACAGGCACCAAGGGGGATGCACTTCAGTGAGTCCAGAGAGTGCACTGGCACCACTGGTGATGCACTGCAGTGAGTCCAGAGAGTGCACTGGCACCACTGGGGATGCACTGCAGTGAGTCCAGAGAGTGCACTGGGACCACTGGGGATGCAGTTTAGTGAGTCCAGAGAGTGCACTGGCACCAGAGGGAATGCACTGCAGTGAGTCCAGTAAGTGCACTGGCACCACTGGGGATGCAGTGCAGTGAGTGCAGAGAGTGCACTGGCACCACTGGGGATGCAGTGCAGTGAGTCCAGAGAGTGCAGTGACACCACTGGGGATGCAGTGCAGTGAGTCCAGAGATTGCACTGGCAGCACTGGGGATGCACTTCAGTGAGTCCAGAGAGTGCACTGGCACCACAGGTGATGCACAGCAGTGAGTCCAGAGAGTGCACTGGCACCACTGGGGAAGCAGTGCAGTGAGTCCAGAGAGTGCACTGGCACCAGAGGGTATGCACTGCAGTGAGTCCAGTGAGTGCACTGGCACCACTGGGGATGCAGTGCAGTGAGTGCAGAGAGTGCACTGGCACCACTGGGGATGCAGTGCAGTGAGACCAGAGAGTGCAGTGGCACCACTGGTTATGCAGTGCAGTGAGTCCAGAGAGTGCACAGGCAGCACTGGGGATGCAGTGCAGTGAGTCCAGAGAGTGCTCTGGCACCACTGGGGATGCAGTGCAGTGAGTCCAGAGAGTGCACTGGCACCACTGGGGATGCAGTGAAGTGAGTGCAGAGAGTGCACTGGGACTACTGTGGATGCAGTGCAGTGAATCCAGAGAGTGCAGTGGCACCACTGGGGATGCAGTGCAGTGAGTCCAGAGAGTGCACTGGCACCACTGGGGATGCCCTGCAGTGAGTCCAGAGTGTGCACTGGCACCACTGGGGATGCACTACACTGAGTCCAGGGATAGCACTGGCACCACAGGGGATGCAGTGCAGTGAGTCCAGAGAGTGCACTGGCACCACTGGGGATGCAGTGCAGTGAGTCCAGTGAGTGCACTGGCACCACTGGGGATGCACTGCAGTGAGTCCAGAGAGTGCACTGGCACCACTGAGAATGCACTTCAGTGAGTCCAGAGAGTGCACTGGCACCACTGGGGATGCATTGCAGTGAGTCCAGAGAGTGCACTAGCACCACTGGGGATGCAGTGCAGTGAATCCAGTGAGTGCACTGGCACCACTGGTGATGCAGTGCAGTGAGTCCAGGGAGTGCACTGGCACCACTGGAGATGCAGTACAGTGAGTCCAGTGAATGCACTGGAACTACTGGGGATGCAGTGCACTGAGTCCAGAGAGTGCACTGGCACCACTGGTGATGCAGTACAGTGAGTCCAGTGAGTGCACTGGCACCACTGGGGATGCAGTGCAGTGAGTCAAGAGAGTGCACTGGCACCACTGGGGATGCAGTGCAGTGAGTCCAGAGAGTGCACTGGCACCACTGGGGATGCGCTGCCGGAGGTCCAGAGAGTGCACTGGCACCACTGGGGATGCACTGCAGTGACTCCAGAGAGTGCACTGGCACCACTGGTGATACAGTTTAGTGAGTCCAGAGAGTGCCCTGGCACCACTGGCGATTCGGTGCCGGGAGTCCAGAGAGTGCTTTGGCACCACTGGGGATGCACTGCAGTTACTCCAGAGAGTGCACAGGCAACACTGGGGATGCAGTGCAGTGAGTCCAGAGAGTGCACTGCCACCACTGGAGATGCAGCGTAGTGACTCCAGAGACTGCAATGGCACCACTGGGGATGCGGTGCAGTGAGTCCAGAGAGTGCACTGGCACCACTGGGGATGCAGTGCGATGAGTCCAGAGAATGCACTGGCACCAATGGGGATGCCCTTCAGTGAGTCCAGAGAGTGCACTGGCACCACTGGGGATGCAGTGCACTGAGTCCAGAGAGTGCACTGGCACCACTGGGGATGCCGTGCAGTGAGTCCAGAGAGTGCACTGGCACCACTGAGAATGCACTTCAGTGAGTCCAGAGAGTGCACTAGCACCACTGGGGATGCAGTGCAGTGAGTCCAGAGAGTGCACGGGCTCCACTGGGGATGCAGTGCAGTGAGTCCAGAGAGTGCACTGGCACCACTGGGAATGCAATGCAGTGAGCCCAGAGAGTGCACTGGCTCCACTGGAGATGCAGTACAGTGAGTCCAGTGAATGCACTGGCAGCACTGGGGATGCAGTGCAGTGAGTCCAGAGAGTGCACTGGCACCACTGGTGATGCAGTATAGTGAGCCCAGTGAGTGCACTGGCACCACTGGGGATGCAGTGCAGTGAGTCCAGAGAGTGCACTGGCACCACTGGGGATGCACTGCAGTGAGTTCAGAGAGTGCACTGGCACCACTGATGATGCAGTACAGTAAGTCCAGTGAGTGCACTGGCACCACTGGGGATGTAGTGCAGTGACTCGAGAGAGTGCACTGGCACCACTGGGGATGCAGTGCAGTGAGTCCAGAGAGTGCATTGGCACCACTTGGGATGCAGTGCAGTGACTCCAGAGAGTGCACAGGCACCACTGGGGATGCAGTGCAGTGAGTCCAGAGAGTGCATTGGCAGCACTGGGGATGCACTGCAGTGAGTCCAGAGAGTGCACTGGCACCACTGGGGATGCACTGCAGTGAGTCCAGAGAGTGCACTGGCACCACTGGGGATGCAGTGCAGTGAGTCCAGAGAGTGCATTGGCACCACTGGTGATGCAGTGCAGTGAGTCCAGAGAGTGCACTGGCACCACTGGGGATGCACTGCAGTGAGTCCAGAGTGTGCACTGGCACCACTGGGGATGCAGTGCAGTGAGTCCAGAGAGTGCACTGGCACCACTGGGGATGCACTGCAGTGAGTCCAGAGAGTGCACTGGCACCACTGGGGATGCACTGCAGTGAGTCCAGAGAGTGCACTGGCACCACTGGGGATGCAGTGCAGTGAGTCCAGAGAGTGCACTGGCACCACTGGGGATGCAGTGCAGTGAGTCCAGAGAGTGCACTGGCACCACTGGGGATGCACTGCAGTGAGTCCAGAGAGTGCACTGGCACCACTGGGGATGCACTGCAGTGAGTCCACAGAGTGCACTGGCACCACTGGGGATGCAGTGCAGTGAGTCCAGAGAGTGCACTGGCACCACTGGTGATGCACTGCAGTGAGTCCAGAGATTGCACTGGCACCACGGGGGATGCACTTCAGTGAGTCCAGAGAGTGCACTGGCACCACTGGTGATGCACTGCAGTGAGTCCAGAGAGTGCACTGGCACCACTGGGGATGCACTGCAGTGAGTCCAGAGAGTGCACTGGCACCAGAGGGAATGCACTGCAGTGAGTCCAGTGAGTGCACTGGCACCACTGGGTATGCAGTGCAGTGAGTGCAGAGAGTGCACTGGCACCACTGGGGATGCACTGCAGTGAGCCCAGAGAGTGCACTGGCACCACTGGAGATGCAGTACAGTGAGTCCAGTGAATGCACTGGCAGCACTGGGGATGCAGTGCAGTGAGTCCAGAGAGTGCACTGGCACCACTGGGGATGCAGTATAGTGAGCCCAGTGGGTGCACTGGCACCACTGGGGATGCAGTGCAGTGAGTCCAGAGAGTGCACTGGCACCACTGGGGATGCACTGCAGTGAGTTCAGAGAGTGCACTGGCACCACTGATGATGCAGTACAGAAAGTCCAGTGAGTGCACTGGCACCACTGGGGATGTAGTGCAGTGACTCGAGAGAGTGCACTGGCACCACTGGGGATGCAGTGCAGTGAGTCCAGAGAGTGCACTGGCACCACTTGGGATGCAGTGCAGTGAGTCCAGAGAGTGCACTGGCACCACTGGGGATGCAGTGCAGTGAGTCCAGAGAGTGCATTGGCAGCACTTGGGATGCACTGCAGTGAGTCCACAGAGTGCACTGGCACCACTGGGGATGCAGTGCAGTGAGTCCAGAGAGTGCACTGGCACCACTGGGGATGCACTGCAGTGAGTCCAGAGAGTGCACTGGCACCACTGGGGATGCAGTGCAGTGAGTCCAGAGAGTGCACTGGCACCACTGGGGATGCAGTGCAGTGAGTGCAGAGAGTGCACTGGCACCACTGGGGATGCACTACAGTGAGTCCAGGGATAGCAGTGGCACAACTGGGGATGCAGTGCAGTGAGTCCAGAGAGTGCACTGGCACCACTGGGGATGCAGTGCAGTGAGTCCAGAGAGTGCACTGGCACCACTGGGGATGCAGTGCAGTGAGTCCAGAGAGTGCATTGGCACCACTGGGGATGCACTGCAGTGAGTCCAGAGAGTGCACTGGCACCACTGGGGATGCAGTGCAGTGAGTCCACAGAGTGCACTGGCACCACAGGGGATGCAGTGCAGTGAGTCCAGAGAGTGCACTGGCACCACTGGGGATGCACTGCAGTGAGTCCAGAGATTGCACTGGCACCACGGGGGATGCACTTCAGTGAGTCCAGAGAGTGCACTGGCACCACTGGTGATGCACTGCAGTGAGTCCAGAGAGTGCACTGGCACCACTGGGGATGCACTGCAGTGAGTCCAGAGAGTGCAGTGGCACCACTGCGGATGCAGTGCAGTGAGTCCAGAGAGTGCACAGGCATTTCTGGGGATGCAGTGCAGTGAGTCCAGAGAGTGCACTGGCACCACTGGAGATGCAGTACAGTGAGTCCAGTGAATGCACTGGAACCACTGGGGATGCAGTGCACTGAGTCCAGAGAGTGCACTGGCACCACTGGGGATGCGGTGCCGGAGGTCCAGAGAGTGCATTGGCACCACTGGGGATGCACTGCAGTGACTCCAGAGAGTGCACTGGCACCACTGGGGATGCAGTGCAGTGAGTCCAGAGAGTGCCCTGGCACCACTGGCGATTCGGTGCCGGGAGTCCAGAGAGTGCTTTGACACCACTGGGGATGCACTGCAGTTACTCCAGAGAGTGCACTGGCACCACTGGGGATGCAGTGCAGTGAGTCCAGAGAGTGCACTGGCACCACTGGTGATGCACTGCAGTTACTCCAGAGAGTGCACTGGCACCACTGGGGATGCAGTGCAGTGAGTCCAGAGAGTGCACTGGCACCACTCAGGGTGCAGTGCGGTGAGTCCAGAGAATGCACTGGCACCACTGGGGATGCAGTGCAGTGAGTCCAGAGAGTGCACTGGCACCACTGGAGATGCAGTGCAGTCAGTCCAGTGAGTGTACTGGCAGCTCTGGGGATGCACTGCAGTGAGTCCAGAGAGTGTACTGGCACCACTGAGAATGCCCTTCAGTGAGTCCAGAGAGTGCACTGGCACCACTGGGGATGCACTGCAGTGAGTCCACAGAGTGCACTAGCACCACTGGAGATGCAGTGCAGTGAGTCCAGAGAGTGCACTGGCACCACTGGGGATGCACTTCAGTGAGTCCATAGAGTGCACGGGCTCCACTGTGGATGCAGTACAGTGAGTCCAGAGAGTGCACTGGCACCACTGGGGATGCACTGCAGTGAGTCCAGAGATTGCACTGGCACCACTGGGGATGCAGTGCAGTGAGTCCAGAGAGTGCACTGGCACCACTGGGGATGCACTGCAGTGAGTCCAGAGAGTGCACTGGCACCAGAGGGAATGCACTGCAGTGAGTCCGGTGAGTGCACTGGCACCACTGGGTATGCAGTGCAGTGAGTGCAGAGAGTGCACTGGCACCACTGGGGATGCAGTGCAGTGAGTCCAGAGAGTGCAGTGGCACCACTGGGGATGCAGTGCAGTGAGTCCAGAGAGTGCACAGGCACCACTGGGGATGCAGTGCAGTGAGTCCAGAGAGTGCACTGGCACCACTGGGGATGCCCTGCAGTAAGTCCAGAGAGTGCACTGGCACCACTGGTGATGCACTACAGTGAGTCCAGGGATAGCAGTGGCACCACTGGGGATGCAGTGCAGTGAATCCAGTGAGTGCACTGGCACCACTGGTGATGCAGTGCAGTGAGTCCAGAGAGTGCACTGGCACCACTGGAGATGCAGTACAGTGAGTCCAGTGAATGCACTGGAACCACTGGGGATGCAGTGCACTGAGTCCAGAGAGTGCACTGGCACCACTGGGGATGCAGTACATTGTTTCAAGTGAGTGCACTGGCACCACTGGGGATGCAGTGCAGTGAGTCCAGAGAGTGCACTGGCACTACTGGGGATGCACTGCAGTGAGTCCAGAGAGTGCACTGGCACCACTGATGATGCAGTACAGTGAGTCCAGTGAGTGCACTGGCACCACTGGGGATGTAGTGCAGTGAGTCCAGAGAGTGCACTGGCACCACTGGGGATGCACTGCAGTGAGTCCACAGAGTGCACTAGCACCACTGGAGATGCAGTGCAGTGAGTCCAGAGAGTGCACTGGCACCACTGGGGATGCACTTCAGTGAGTCCAGAGAGTGCATGGGCTCCACTGTAGATGCAGTACAGTGAGTCCAGAGAGTGCACTGGCACCACTGGGGATGCAGTGCAGTGAGTCCAGAGAGTACACTGGCACCACTGGGGATGCAGTGCATTGAGTCCAGAGAGTGCTCTGGCACCACTGGGGATGCAGTGCAGTGAGTCCAGAGAGTGCACTGGCACCACTGGGGATGCAGTGCCGGGAGTCCAGAGAGTGCACTGGCACCACTGGCGATGCACTGCAGTGAGTCCAGAGAGTGCACTGGCACAACTGGGGATGCAGTGCAGTGAGTCCAGAGTGTGCAGTGGCACCAGTGGGAATGCAGTGCAGTGAGTCCAGAGATTGCACTGGCACCACGGGGGATGCACTTCAGTGAGTCCAGAGAGTGCACTGGCACCACTGGTGATGCACTGCAGTGAGTCCAGAGAGTGCACTGGCACCACTGGGGATGCACTGCAGTGAGTCCGGAGAGTGCACTGGCACCAGAGGGAATGCACTGCAGTGAGTCCAGTGAGTGCACTGGCACCACTGGGTATGCAGTGCAGTGAGTGCAGAGAGTGCACTGGCACCACTGGGGATGTAGTGCAGTGAGTCCAGAGAGTGCAGTGGCACCACTGGGGATGCAGTGCAGTGAGTCCAGAGAGTGCACAGGCACCACTGGGGATGCAGTGCAGTGAGTCCAGAGAGTGCACTGGCACCACTGGGGATGCACTGCAGTGAGTCCAGAGAGTGCACTGGCACCACTGGGGATGCAGTGAAGTGAGTGCAGAGAGTGCACTGGCACTACTGGGGATGCAGTGCAGTGAGTCCAGAGAGTGCACTGGCACCACTGGGGATGCAGTGCAGTGAGTCCAGAGAGTGCACTGGCACCACTGGGGATGCCCTGCAGTGAGTCCAGAGAGTGCACTGGCACCACTGGGGATGCACTACAGTGAGTCCAGTGATAGCACTGGCACCACTGGGGATGCAGTGCAGTGAATCCAGTGAGTGCACTGGCACCACTGGTGATGCAGTGCAGTGAGTCCAGAGAGTGCACTGGCACCACTGGAGATGCAGTACAGTGAGTCCAGTGAATGCACTGGAACCACTGGGGATGCAGTGCACTGAGTCCAGAGAGTGCACTGGCACCACTGGTGATGCAGTACAGTGTTTCAAGTGACTGCACTGGCACCACTGGGGATGCAGTGCAGTGAGTCCAGAGAGTGCACTGGCACCACTGGGGATGCACTGCAGTGAGTCCAGAGAGTGCACTGGCACCACTGATGATGCAGTACAGTGAGTCCAGTGAGTGCACTGGCACCACTGGGGATGTAGTGCAGTGACTCGAGAGAGTGCACTGGCACCACTGGGGATGAAGTGCCGAGAGTCCAGAGAGTGCACTGGTACCACTGGGGATGCGGTGCCGGAGGTCCAGAGAGTGCATTGGCACCACTGGGGATGCAGTGCAGTGACTCCAGAGTGCACTGGCACCACTGGGGATGCACTGCAGTGAGCCCAGAGAGTGCACTGGCACCACTGGGGATGCGGTGCCGGGAGTCCAGAGAGTGCTTTGGCACCACTGGGGATGCACTGCAGTTAGTCCAGAGAGTGCACAGGCAACACTGGAGATGCACTGCAGTGAGTCCAGAGAGTGCACTGCCACCACTGGAGATGCAGCGCAGTGACTCCAGAGAGTGCAATGGCACCACTGGGGATGCGGTGCAGTGAGTCCAGAGAGTGCACTGGCAGCACTCAGGGTGCAGTGCGGTGAGTCCAGAGAATGCACTGGCACCAATGGGGATGCAGTGCAGTGAGTCCAGAGAGTGCACTGGCACCACTGGGGATGCAGTGCAGTGAGTCCGGAGATTGCACAGGCACCGCTGGGGATGCAGTGCAGTGAGTCCAGAGAGTGCACTGGCACCACTGGGGATGCAGTGCACTGAGTCCAGAGAGTGCACTGGCACCACTGGGGATGCCCTGCAGTGAGTCCAGAGAGTGCACAGGCACCACTGGGGATGCAGTGCAGTGAGTCCAGAGAGTGCACTGGCACCACTGGGGATGCAGTGCAGTGAGTCCAGAGAGTGCACTGGCACCACTGGAGATGCAGTACAGTGAGTCCAGTGAATGCACTGGAACCACTGGGGATGCAGTGCACTGAGTCCAGAGAGTGCACTGGCACCACTGGTGATGCAGTACAGTGTTTCAAGTGACTGCACTGGCACCACTGGGGATGCAGTGCAGTGAGTCCAGAGAGTGCACTGGCACCACTGGGGATGCACTGCAGTGAGTCCAGAGAGTGCACTGGCACCACTGATGATGCAGTACAGTGAGTCCAGTGAGTGCACTGGCACCACTGGGGATGTAGTGCAGTGACTCGAGAGAGTGCACTGGCACCACTGGGGATGAAGTGCCGAGAGTCCAGAGAGTGCACTGGCACCACTGGGGATGCGGTGCCGGAGGTCCAGAGAGTGCATTGGCACCACTGGGGATGCAGTGCAGTGACTCCAGAGTGCACTGGCACCACTGGGGATGCACTGCAGTGAGCCCAGAGAGTGCACTGGCACCACTGGGGATGCGGTGCCGGGAGTCCAGAGAGTGCTTTGGTACCACTGGGGATGCACTGCAGTTAGTCCAGAGAGTGCACAGGCACCACTGGGGATGCACTGCAGTGAGTCCAGAGAGTGCACTGCCACCACTGGAGATGCAGCGCAGTGACTCCAGAGAGTGCAATGGCACCACTGGGGATGCGGTGCAGTGAGTCCAGAGAGTGCACTGGCAGCACTCAGGGTGCAGTGCGGTGAGTCCAGAGAATGCACTGGCACCAATGGGGATGCAGTGCAGTGAGTCCAGAGAGTGCACTGGCACCACTGGGGATGCAGTGCAGTGAGTCCGGAGATTGCACAGGCACCACTGGGGATGCAGTGCAGTGAGTCCAGAGAGTGCACTGGCACCACTGGTGATGCACTGCAGTGAGTCCAGAGAGTGCACTGGCACCACTGGGGATGCCCTGCAGTGAGTCCAGAGAGTGCACAGGCACCACTGGGGATGCAGTGCAGTGAGTCCAGAGAGTGCACTGGCACCACTGAGAATGCACTTCAGTGAGTCCAGAGAGTGCACTGGCACCACTGGGGATGCAGTGCAGTGAGTCCAGAGAGTGCACGGGCTCCACAGGGGATGCAGTGCAGGGAGTCCAGAGAGTGCACTGGCACCACTGGGGATGCACTGCAGTGAGCCCAGAGAGTGCACTGGCACCACTGGTGTTGCAGTGCAGTCAGGCCAGTGAGTGTACTGGCACCACTGGGGATGCACTGCAGTGAGTCGAGAGAGTGCACTGGCACCACTGGGAATGCCCTTCAGTGAGTCCAGAGAGTGCACTGGCTCCACTGGAGATGCACTGCAGTGAGTCCACAGAGTGCACTAGCACCACTGGGGATGCAGTGCAGTGAGTCCAGAGAGTGCACTGGCACCACTGGGGATGCACTTCAGTGAGTCCAGAGAGTGCACGGGCTCCACTGGGGATGCAGTACAGTGAGTCCAGAGAGTGCACTGGCACCACTGGGGATGCAGTGCACTGAGTCCAGAGAGTGCACTGGCACCACTGGGGATGCAGTTCAGTGAGTCCAGAGAGTGCTCTGGCACCACTGGGGATGCCCTGCAGTGAGTCCAGAGAGTGCACTGGCACCACTGGGGATGCAGTGCAGTGAGTCCAGAGAGTAAACGGGCTCCACTGGGGATGCAGTGCAGTGAGTCCAGAGAGTGCACTGGCACCACTGGGGATGCACTGCAGTGACTCCAGAGAGTGCACTGGCACCACTGGGGATGCACTGCAGCGACTCTAGAGAGTGCACTGGCACGACTGGAGATGCAGTACAGTGAGTCCAGTGAATGCACTGGAACCACTGGGGATGCAGTACAGTGAGTCCAGAGAGTGCACTGGCACCACTGGGGATGCACTGCAGTGAGTCCAGAGAGTGCACTGGCACCACTGGGGATGCACTGCAGTTAGTCCAGAGAGTGCACTGGCACCACTGATGATGCAGTACAGTGAGTCCAGAGAGTGCACTGGCACCACCTGTGATGCAGTACCGTGAGTCCAGTGAGTGCACTGGCACCACTGGGGATGCAGTGCTGTGAGTCCAGAGAGTGCACTGGCACCACTGGGGATGCACTGCAGTGAGCCCAGAGAGTGCACAGGCACCACTGGGGATGCGGTGCCGGGAGTCCAGAGAGTGCACTGGCACCACTGGTGATGCACTGCAGTGAGTCCACAGAGTGCACTGGTACCACTGGGGATGCAGTGCAGTGAGTGCAGAGAGTGTACTGGCACCACTGGGGATGCAGTGCAGTGAGTCCAGAGAGTGCACTGGCAACACTAGGGATGCTCTGCAGTGAGTCCAGAGATTGCACTGGCACCACTGGGGATGCAGTGCAGTGAGTCCAGAGAGTGCACTGGCACCACTGGGGATGCAGTGCAGTGAGTCCAGAGAGTGCACTGGCACCACTGGGGATGCAGTGCTGTGACTCCAGAGAGCGCACTGGCACCACAGGGGGTGCAGTGCAGTGAGTGCAGAGAGTGCACTGGCACCACTAGGGATGCACTGCAGTGAGTCCAGAGAGTGCACGGGCTCCACTGGGGATGCGGTGCCGGGAGTCCAGAGAGTGCTTTGGCACCACTGGGGATGCACTGCAGTTAGTCCAGAGAGTGCACAGGCAACACTGGGGATGCACTGCAGTGAGTCCAGAGAGTGCACTGCCACCACTGGAGATGCAGCGCAGTGACTCCAGAGAGTGCAATGGCACCACTGGGGATGCGGTGCAGTGAGTCCAGAGAGTGCACTGGCAGCACTCAGGGTGCAGTGCGGTGAGTCCAGAGAATGCACTGGCACCACTGGGGATGCAGTGCAGTGAGTCCAGAGAGTGCACTGGCACCACTGGGGATGCAGTGCACTGAGTCCAGAGAGTGCACTGGCACCACTGGGGATGCCCTGCAGTGAGTCCAGAGAGTGCACAGGCACCACTGGGGATGCAGTGCAGTGAGTCCAGAGAGTGCACTGGCACCACTGGGGATGCAGTGCAGTGATTCCAGAGAGTGCACTGGCACCACTGGGGATGCAGTGCAGTGAGTCCAGAGAGTGCACGGGCTCCACTGGGGATGCAGTGCAGGGAGTCCAGAGAGTGCACTGGCACCACTGGGGATGCACTGCAGTGAGCCCAGAGAGTGCACTGGCACCACTGGAGATGCAGTACAGTGAGTCCAGTGAATGCACTGGCAGCACTGGGGATGCAGTGCAGTGAGTCCAGAGAGTGCACTGGCACCACTGGTGATGCAGTATAGTGAGTCCAGTGAGTGCACTGGCACCACTGGGGATGCAGTGCAGTGAGTCCAGAGAGTGCACTGGCACCACTGGTGTTGCAGTGCAGTCAGGCCAGTGAGTATACTGGCACCACTGGCGATGCACTGCAGTGAGTCGAGAGAGTGCACTGGCACCACTGGGAATGCCCTTCAGTGAGTCCAGAGAGTGCACTGGCTCCACTGGGGATGCACTGCAGTGAGTCCACAGAGTGCACTAGCACCACTGGGGATGCAGTGCAGTGAGTCCAGAGAGTGCACTGGCACCACTGGGGATGCACTTCAGTGAGTCCAGAGAGTGCACGGGCTCCACTGGGGATGCAGTACAGTGAGTCCAGAGAGTGCACTGGCACCACTGGGGATGCAGTGCACTGAGTCCAGAGAGTGCACTGGCACCACTGGGGATGCAGTTCAGTGAGTCCAGAGAGTGCTCTGGCACCACTGGGGATGCCCTGCAGTGAGTCCAGAGAGTGCACTGGCACCACTGGGGATGCAGTGCAGTGAGTCCAGAGAGTGCACTGGCACCACTGGGGATGCAGTGCAGTGAGTCCAGAGAGTGCACTGGCACCACTGGGGATGCACTGCAGTGAGTCCAGAGAGTGCACTGGCACCACTGGGGATGCAGTGCAGTGAGTCCAGAGAGCGCACTGGCACCACTGTGGATGCAGTGCAGTGAGTCCAGAGAGTGCTCTGGCAACACTGGGGATGCAGTGCAGTGAGTCCAGAGAGTACACTGGCACCAGTGGGGATGCAGTGCAGTGAGTCCAGAGAGTACACTGGCACCAGTGGGGATGCAGTGCAGTGAGTCCAGAGAGTGCACTGGCACGACTGGGGATGCAGTGTAGTGAGTCCAGACAGTGCACTGGCAGCACTGGGGATGCAGTGCAGTGAGTCCAGTGAGTGCACTGGCACCACTGGGGATGCAGTGCTGTGAGTGCAGAGAGTACACTGGCACCACTGGGGAATCACTGCAGTGAGTCCAGAGAGTGCACTGGCACCACTGGGGATGCACTGCAGTGAGTCCAGAGAGTGCACTGGCACCACTGGGGATGCACTGCAGTGAGTCCAGAGAGTGCACTGGCACCACTGGTGATGCAGTGCAGTGAGTCCAGAGAGTGCACTGGCACCACTGGGGATGCAGTGCAGTGAGTCCAGAGAGTGCACTGGCACCACTGGGGATGCACTGCAGTGAGTCCAGAGATTGCACTGGCACCACTGGGGATGCAGTTCAGTGAGTCCAAAGACTTCACTGTCACCACTGGGAATGCAGTGCAGTGAGTGCAGAGAGTGCACTGGCACCACTGGGGATGCAGTGCAGTGAGTGCAGAGAGTGCACTGGCACCACTGGGGATGCAGTGCAGTGAGTCCAGAGAGTGCACTGGCACCACTGGGGATTCAGTGCAGTGAGTCCAGAGAGTGCACTGGCACCACTGGGGATGCAGTGCTGTGACTCCAGAGAGCGCACTGGCACCACAGGGGGTGCAGTGCAGTGAGTGCAGAGAGTGCACTTGCACCACTAGGGATGCACTGCAGTGAGTCCAGAGAGTGCACGGGCTCCACTGGGGATGCAGTGCAGTGAGTCCGGAGATTGCACTGGCACCACTGGGGATGCAGTGCTGTGACTCCAGAGAGTGCACTGGCACCACTGGGGATGCACTGCAGTGAGTCCAGAGAGTGCACTGGCACCACTGGGGATGCAGTGCAGTGAGTCCAGAGATTGCACTGGCACCACTGGGGATGCAGTGCAGTGAGTCCAGAGAGTGCACTGGCACCACTGGGGATGCACTGCAGTGAGTCCAGAGAGTGCACTGGCACCACTGGGGATGCACTACAGTGAGTCCAGAGATTGCACTGGCACCACTGGGGATGCAGTGCAGTGAGTCCAGAGAGTGCAATGGCACCACTGGGGATGCAGTGCAGTGAGTCCAGAGAGTGCACTGGCACCACTGGGGATGCACTGCAGTGAGTCCAGAGAGTGCACTGGCACCACTGGAGATGCAGTACAGTGAGTCCGGTGAGTGCACTGGCACCACTGGGGATGCAGTGCTGTGACTCCAGAGAGCGCACTGGCACCACTGGGGATGCAGTGCAGTGAGTCCAGAGAGTGCACTGGCACCACTGGGGATGCACTGCAGTGAGTCCAGAGAGTGCACTGGCACCACTGGGGATGCACTGCAGTGACTACAGAGAGTGCACTGGCACCACTGGGGATGCAGTACAGTGAGTCCACAGAGTGCACTGGCACCACTGGGGATGCAGTGCAGTGAGTCCAGAGAGTGCACTGGCACCACTGGGGATGCAGTGCAGTGAGTCCAGAGAGTGCACTGGCACCACTGGGGATGCACTGCAGTGAGTCCAGAGATTGCACTGGCACCACTGGGGATGCAGTGCAGTGAGTCCAAAGACTTCACTGTCATCACTGGGAATGCAGTGCAGTGAGTGCAGAGAGTGCACTGGCACCACTGGGGATGCAGTGAAGTGAGTGCAGAGAGTGCACTGGCACCACTGGGGATGCAGTGCAGTGAGTCCAGAGAGTGCACTGGCACCACTGGGGATGCCCTGCAGTGAGTCCAGAGAGTGCACTGGCACCACTGGGGATGCACTACAGTGAGTCCAGAGAGTGCACTGGCACCACTGGGGATGCAGTGCAGTGAGTCCAGAGAGTGCACTGGCACCACTGGGGATGCAGTGCAGTGAGTCCAGAGAGTGCACTGGCACCACTGGGGATGCACTGCAGTGAGTCCAGAGAGTGCACTGGCACCACTGGGGATGCACTGCAGTGAGTCCAGAGAGTGCACTGGCAGCACTGAGAATGTACTTCAGTGAGTCCAGAGAGTGCACTGGCACCACTGGGGATGCAGTACAGTGAGTGCAGAGAGTGCACTGGCACCACTGGGGATGCAGTACAGTGAGTCCAGAGAGTGCACTGGCACCACTGATGATGCAGTACAGTGAGTCCAGTGAGTGCACTGGCACCACTGGGGATGTAGTGCAGTGACTCGAGAGAGTGCACTGGCACCACTGGGGTTGCACTGCAGTGACTCCAGAGAGTGCACTGGCACCACTGGGGATGCACTGCAGTGACTCTAGAGAGTGCACTGGCACCACTGGAGATGCAGTACAGTGAGTCCAGTGAATGCACTGGAACCACTGGGGATGCAGTGCAGTGAGTCCAGAGAGTGCACTCTCACCACTGGGGATGCACTGCAGTGAGTCCCGAGAGTGCACTGGCACGACTGGGGATGCACTGCAGTTAGTCCAGCGAGTGCACTGGCACCACTGATGATGCAGTACAGTGAGTCCAGAGAGTGCACGGGCACGACTGGGGATGCAGTGCAGTGAGTCCAGAGAGTGCATTGGCACCACTGGGGATGCACTGCAGTGAGTCCAGAGAGTGCACTGGCACCACTGGGGATGCAGTGCAGTAAATCCACAGAGTGCATTGGCACCACTGGGGATGCAGTGAAGTGAGTCCAGAGAGTGCACTGGCACCACTGGGGATGCAGTGCACTGAGTCCAGAGAGTGCACTGGCACCACTGGGGATGCAGTGCAGTGAGTCCAGAGAGTGCACTGGCACCACTGGGGATGCAGTGCTGTGAGTCCAGAAATTGCACTGGTACCACTGGGGATGCACCTCAGTGAGTCCAGAGAGTGCACTGGCACCACTGGTGATGCACTGCAGTGAGTCCAGAGAGTGCACTGGTACCACTGGGGATGCAGTGCAGTGAGTGCAGAGAGTGTACTGGCACCACTGGGGATGCAGTGCAGTGAGTCCAGAGAGTGCACTGGCAACACTAGGGATGCTCTGCAGTGAGTCCAGAGATTGCACTGGCACCACTGGGGATGCAGTGCAGTGAGTCCAGAGAGTGCACTGGCACCACTGGGGATGCAGTGCAGTGAGTCCAGAGAGTGCACTGGCACCACTGGGGATGCAGTGCTGTGACTCCAGAGAGCGCACTGGCACCACAGGGGGTGCAGTGCAGTGAGTGCAGAGAGTGCACTGGCACCACTAGGGATGCACTGCAGTGAGTCCAGAGAGTGCACGGGCTCCACTGGGGATGCAGTGCAGTGAGTCCGGAGATTGCACTGGCACCACTGGGGATGCAGTGCTGTGACTCCAGAGAGTGCACTGGCACCACTGGGGATGCACTGCAGTGAGTCCAGAGAGTGCACTGGCACCACTGGGGATGCAGTGCAGTGAGTCCAGAGATTGCACTGGCACCACTGGGGATGCAGTGCAGTGAGTCCAGAGAGTGCACTGGCACCACTGCTGATGAAGTGCTGTGACTCCAGAGAGCGCACTGGCACCACTGGGGATGCAGTGCAGTGAGTGCAGAGAGTGCACTGGCACCACTTGGGATGCACTTCAGTGAGTCCAGAGAGTGCACTGGCAACACTGGGGATGCAGTGCAGTGAGTCCACAGAGTGCACTGGCACCACTGGGGATGCAGTGCTGTGACTCTAGAGAGCGCACTGGCATCACTGGGGATGCAGTGCAGTGAGTCCAGAGAGTGCACTGGCACCACTGGGGATGCAGTACAGTGAGTCCAGAGAGTGCACTGGCACCACTGGGGATGCAGTGCAGTGAGTCCAGAGAGTGCACTGGCACCACTGGGGATGCAGTGCAGTGAGTCCAGAGAGTGCACTGGCACCACTGGGGATGCAGTGCAGTGAGTCCAGAGAGTGCACTGGCACCACTGGGGATGCAGTGCAGTGAGTCCACAGAGTGCACAGGCACCACTGGGGATGCAGTGCAGTGAGTCCAGAGAGTGCACTGGCACCACTGGGGATGCACTGCAGTGAGTCCAGAGAGTCCACTGGCACCACTGGGGATGCACTGCACTGAGTCTAGATATTGCACTGGCACCACTGGGGATGCAGTGCAGTGAGTCCAAAGACTTCACTGTTACCACTGGGAATGCAGTGCAGTGAGTCCAGAGAGTGCACTGGCACCACTGGGGATGAAGTGAATTGAGTGCAGAGAGTGCACTGGCACCACTGGGGATGCAGTGCAGTGAGTCCAGAGAGTGCACTGGCACCACTGGGGATGCAGTGCAGTGAGTCCAGAGAGTGCACTGGCACCACTGGGGATGCCCTGCTGTGTGTCTAGAGAGTGCACTGGCACCACTGGGTACGCACGACAGTGAGTCCAGGGATTGCACTGGCACCACTGGGAATGCAGTGCAGTGAGTCCAGAGAGTGCACTGGCACCACTGGGGATGTACAGCAGTGAGTCCAGAGAGTGCACTGGCACCACTGGGGATGCAGTACAGTGAGTCCAGAGATTGCACTGGCACCACTGGGGATGCAGTGCAGTGAGTCCAGAGATTGCACTGGCACCACTGGGGATGCAGTGCAGTGAGTCCAGAGAGTGCACTGGCACCACTGGGGATGCAGTGCAGTGAGTCCAGAGAGTGCACTGGCACCACTGGGGATGCACTGCAGTGAGTCCAGAGAGTGCACTGGCACCACTGGGGATGCAGTGCAGTGAGTCCAGAGAGCGCACTGGCACCACTGTGGATACAGTGCAGTGAGTCCAGAGAGTGCTCTGGCAACACTGGGGATGCAGTGCAGTGAGTCCAGAGAGTACACTGGCACCAGTGGGGATGCAGTGCAGTGAGTCCAGAGAGTGCACTGGCACCAGTGGGGATGCAGTGCAGTGAGTCCAGAGAGTGCACTGGCACGACTGGGGATGCAGTGTAGTGAGTCCAGAGAGTGCACTGGCACCACTGGGGATGCAGTGCAGTGAGTCCAGTGAGTGCACTGGCACCACTTGGGATGCAGTGCTGTGAGTGCAGAGAGTACACTGGCACCACCGGGGAATCACTGCAGTGAGTCCAGAGAGTGCACTGGCACCACTGGGGATGCACTGCAGTGAGTCCAGAGAGTGCACTGGCACCACTGGGGATGCACTGCAGTGAGTCCAGAGAGTGCACTGGCACCACTGGGGATGCAGTGCAGTGAGTCCAGAGAGTGCACTGGCACCACTGGGGATGCAGTGCAGTGAGTCCAGAGAGTGCACTGGCACCACTGGGGATGCACTGCAGTGAGTCCAGAGATTGCACTGGCACCACTGGGGATGCAGTTCAGTGAGTCCAAAGACTTCACTGTCACCACTGGGAATGCAGTGCAGTGAGTGCAGAGAGTGCACTGGCACCACTGGGGATGCAGTGAAGTGAGTGCAGAGAGTGCACTGGCACCACTGGGGATGCAGTGCAGTGAGTCCAGAGAGTGCACTGGCACCACTGGGGATGCACTGCAGTGAGTCCAGAGAGTGCACTGGCACCACTGGGGATGCCCTGCAGTGAGTCCAGAGAGTGCACTGGCACCACTGGGGATGCACTACAGTGAGTCCAGGGATTGCACTGGCACCACTGGGGATGCAGTGCAGTGAGTCCAGAGAGTGCACTGGCACCACTGGGGATGCAGTGCAGTGAGTCCAGAGAGTGCACTGGCACCACTGGGGATGCACTGCAGTGAGTCCAGAGAGTGCACTGGCACCACTGGGGATGCACTGCAGTGAGTCCAGAGAGTGCACTGGCACCACTGGGGATGCAGTGCAGTGAGTCCAGAGAGTGCACTAGCACCACTGGGGATGCAGTGCAGTGAGTCCAGTGAATGCACTGGAACCACTGGGGATGCAGTGCAGTGAGTCCAGAGAGTGCACTGGCACCACTGGGGATGCAGTACAGTGAGTCCAGTGAGTGCACTGGCACCACTGGGGATGCAGTACTGTGAGTCCAGAGAGTGCACTGGCACCACTGATGATGCAGTACAGTGAGTCCAGTGAGTGCACTGGCACCACTGGGGATGCACTGCAGTGACTCGAGAGAGTGCACTGGCACCACTGGGGATGCACTGCAGTGACTCCAGAGAGTGCACTGGCAACACTGGGGATGCACTGCAGTGACTCTAGAGAGTGCACTGGCACCACTGGAGATGCAGTACAGTGAGTCCAGTGAATGCACTGGAACCACTGGGGATGCAGTGCAGTGAGTCCAGAGAGTGCACTCTCACCACTGGGGATGCACTGCAGTGAGTCCAGAGAGTGCACTGGCACGACTGGGGATGCACTGCAGTTAGTCCAGCGAGTGCACTGGCACCACTGATGATGCAGTACAGTGAGTCCGGAGAGTGCACTGGCACCACCTGTGATGCAGTACAGTGAGTCCAGTGAGTGCACTGGCACCACTGGGGATGCAGTGCTGTGACTCCGGAGAGCGCACTGGCTCCACTGGGGATGCAGTGCAGTGAGTCCAGAGAGTGCACTGGCACCACTGGGGATGCACTACAGTGAGTTCAGGGATTGCACTGGCACCACTGGGGATGCGGTGCAGTGAGTCCAGAGAGTGCACTGGCACCACTGGGGATGCACTGCAGTGAGTCCAGAGAGTGTACTGGCACCACTGGGGATGCAGTGCAGTGAGTCCAGAGAGTGCACTGGCACCACTGGGGATGCAGTGCAGTGAGTGCAGAGAGTGCACAGGCAGCACTGGGGATGCAGTGCAGTGAGTCCAGACAGTGCACTGGCACCACTGGGGATGCAGTGCAGTGAGTCCAGAGAGTGCACTGGCACCACTGGGGATGCAGTGCAGTGAGTCCAGTGAGTGTACTGGCACCACTGGGGATGCACTGCAGTGAGTCCAGAGAGTGCACTGGCACCACTGAGAATGCACTTCAGTGTGTCCAGAGAGTGCACTGGCACCACTGGGGATGCAGCGCAGTGTCTCCAGAGAGTGCACTAGCACCACTGGGGATGCAGTTCAGTGAATCCAGTGAGTGCACTGGCACCACTGGGGATGCAGTGCAGTGAGTCCAGAGAGTGCACTGGCACCACTGGGGATGCACTGCAGTGAGCCCAGAGAGTGCACTGGCACCACTGGGGATGCAGTGCAGTGAGTCCAGAGAGTGCACTGGCACCACTGGGGATGCACTGCAGTGAGTCCAGAGAGTGCACGGGCTGCACTGGGGATGCAGTGCAGTGAGTCCAGAGAGTGCACTGGCACCACTGGGGATGCACTGCAGTGAGCCCAGAGAGTGCACTGGCACCACTGGAGATGCAGTACAGTGAGTCCAGTGAATGCACTGGCAGCACTGGGGATGCAGTGCAGTGAGTCCAGAGAGTGCACTGGCACCACTGGTGATGCAGTATAATGAGTCCAGTAACTGCACTGGCACCACTGGGGATGCAGTGCAGTGAGTCCAGAGAGTGCACTGGCACCACTGGGGATACACTGCAGTGAGTTCAGAGAGTGCACTGGCACCACTGATGATGCAGTACAGTAAGTCCAGTGAGTGCACTGGCACCACTGGGGGTGTAGTGCAGTGACTCGAGAGAGTGCACTGGCACCACTGGGGATGCAGTGCAGTGAGTCCAGAGAGTGCACTGGAACCACTTGGGATGCAGTGCAGTGAGTCCAGAGAGTGCACTGGCACGACTGGGGATGCAGTGCAGTGAGTCCAGAGAGTGCATTGGCACCACTGGGGATGCACTGCAGTGAGTCCAGAGAGTGCACTGGCACCACTGGGGATGCAGTGCAGTGAGTCCACAGAGTGCATTGGCACCACTGGGGATGCAGTGCAGTGAGTCCAGAGAGTGCACTGGCACCACTGGGGATGCAGTGCAGTGAGTCCAGAGAGTGCACTAGCACCACTGGGGATGCAGTGCAGTGAGTCCAGTGAATGCACTGGAACCACTGGGGATGCAGTGCAGTGAGTCCAGAGAGTGCACTGGCACCACTGGTGATGCAGTACAGTGAGTCCAGTGAGTGCACTGGCACCACTGGGGATGCAGTACAGTGAGTCCAGAGAGTGCACTGGCACCACTGATGATGCAGTACAGTGAGTCCAGTGAGTGCACTGGCACCACTGGGGATGTAGTGCAGTGACTCGAGAGAGTGCACTGGCACCACTGGGGATGCACTGCAGTGACTCCAGAGAGTGCACTGGCAACACTGGGGATGCACTGCAGTGACTCTAGAGAGTGCACTGGCACCACTGGAGATGCAGTACAGTGAGTCCAGTGAATGCACTGGAACCACTGGGGATGCAGTGCAGTGAGTCCAGGGAGTGCACTGGCACCAATGGTGATGCAGTCCAGTGAGTCCAGTGAGTGCACTGGCACCACTGGGGATGCAGTGCAGTGAGTCCAGAGAGTGCACTGGCACCACTGGGGATGCACTGCAGTGAGTCCAGAGAGTGCACTGGCACCACTGGGGATGCAGTGCAGTGAGTCCAGAGAGCGCCCTGGCTCCACTGGGGATGCAGTGCAGTGAGTCCAGAGAGTGCACTGGCACCACTGGGGATGCACTACAGTGAGTTCAGGGATTGCACTGGCACCACTGGGGATGCGGTGCAGTGAGTCCAGAGAGTGCACTGGCACCACTGGGGATGCAGTGCAGTGAGTCCAGAGAGTGTACTGGCACCACTGGGGATGCAGTGCAGTGAGTCCAGAGAGTGCAGTGGCACCACTGGGGATGCAGTGCAGTGAGTGCAGAGAGTGCACAGGCAGCACTGGGGATGCAGTGCAGTGAGTCCAGACAGTGCACTGGCACCACTGGGGATGCAGTGCAGTGAGTCCAGAGAGTGCACTGGCACCACTGGGGATGCAGTGCAGTGAGTCCAGTGAGTGTACTGGCACCACTGGGGATGCACTGCAGTGAGCCCAGAGAGTGCACTGGCACCACTGGAGATGCAGTACAGTGAGTCCAGTGAATGCACTGGCAGCACTGGGGATGCAGTGCAGTGAGTCCAGAGAGTGCACTGGCACCACTGGTGATGCAGTATAATGAGTCCAGTAACTGCACTGGCACCACTGGGGATGCACTGCAGTGAGTCCAGAGAGTGCACTGGCACCACTGGGGATACACTGCAGTGAGTTCAGAGAGTGCACTGGCACCACTGATGATGCAGTACAGTAAGTCCAGTGAATGCACTGGCACCACTGGGGGTGTAGTGCAGTGACTCGAGAGAGTGCACTGGCACCACTGGGGATGCAGTGCAGTGAGTCCAGAGAGTGCACTGGAACCACTTGGGATGCAGTGCAGTGAGTCCAGAGAGTGCACTGGCACGACTGGGGATGCAGTGCAGTGAGTCCAGAGAGTGCATTGGCACCACTGGGGATGCACTGCAGTGAGTCCAGAGAGTGCACTGGCACCACTGGGGATGCAGTGCAGTGAGTCCACAGAGTGCATTGGCACCACTGGGGATGCAGTGCAGTGAGTCCAGAGAGTGCACTGGCACCACTGGGGATGCAGTGCAGTGAGTCCAGAGAGTGCACTAGCACCACTGGGGATGCAGTGCAGTGAGTCCAGTGAATGCACTGGAACCACTGGGGATGCAGTGCAGTGAGTCCAGAGAGTGCACTGGCACCACTGGTGATGCAGTACAGTGAGTCCAGTGAGTGCACTGGCACCACTGGGGATGCAGTACAGTGAGTCCAGAGAGTGCACTGGCACCACTGATGATGCAGTACAGTGAGTCCAGTGAGTGCACTGGCACCACTGGGGATGTAGTGCAGTGACTCGAGAGAGTGCACTGGCACCACTGGGGATGCACTGCAGTGACTCCAGAGAGTGCACTGGCAACACTGGGGATGCACTGCAGTGACTCTAGAGAGTGCACTGGCACCACTGGAGATGCAGTACAGTGAGTCCAGTGAATGCACTGGAACCACTGGGGATGCAGTGCAGTGAGTCCAGGGAGTGCACTGGCACCAATGGTGATGCAGTCCAGTGAGTCCAGTGAGTGCACTGGCACCACTGGGGATGCAGTGCAGTGAGTCCAGAGAGTGCACTGGCACCACTGGGGATGCACTGCAGTGAGTCCAGAGAGTGCACTGGCACCACTGGGGATGCAGTGCAGTGAGTCCAGAGAGCGCCCTGGCTCCACTGGGGATGCAGTGCAGTCAGTCCAGAGAGTGCACTGGCACCACTGGGGATGCACTACAGTGAGTTCAGGGATTGCACTGGCACCACTGGGGATTCGGTGCAGTGAGTCCAGAGAGTGCACTGGCACCACTGGGGATGCAGTGCAGTGAGTCCAGAGAGTGTACTGGCACCACTGGGGATGCAGTGCAGTGAGTCCAGAGAGTGCAGTGGCACCACTGGGGATGCAGTGCAGTGAGTGCAGAGAGTGCACAGGCAGCACTGGGGATGCAGTGCAGGGAGTCCAGACAGTGCACTGGCACCACTGGGGATGCAGTGCAGTGAGTCCAGAGAGTGCACTGGCACCACTGGGGATGCAGTGCAGTGAGTCCAGTGAGTGCACTGGCACCACTGGGGATGCAGTACAGTGAGTCCAGAGAGTGCACTGGCACCACTGGGGATGCAGTACAGTGAGTCCAGAGAGTGCACTGGCACCACTGGGGATGCACTACAGTGAGTCCAGAGAGTGCACTGGCACCACTGGGGATGCAGTGCAGTGAGTCCAGAGAGTGCACTGGCACCACTGGGGATGCAGTACAGTGAGTCCAGAGAGTGCACTGACACCACTGGGGATGCACTGCAGTGAGTCCAGAGAGTGCACTGGCACCACTGGGGATGCACTACAGTGAGTCCAGAGATTGCACTGGCACCACTGGGGGTGCAGTGCAGTGAGTCCAGAGAGTGCTTTGGCACCACTGGGGATGCAGTGCAGTGAGTCCAGAGAGTACACTGGCACCACTGGGGATGCAGTGCAGTGAGTCCAGAGAGTGCACTGGCACCACTGGGGATGCAGTGCATTGAGTCCAGAGAGTGCACTGGCACCACTGGTGATGCAGTCCAGGGAGTCCAGTGAATGCACTGGCACCACTGGGAATGCTGTGCAGTGAGTGCAGAGAGTGCACTGGCACCACTGGGGATGCAGTGCAGTGAGTCCAGAGAGTGCACTGGCACCACTGGGGATGCAGTGCAGTGAGTCCAGGGAGTGCACTGGCACCACTGGGGATGCAGTGCAGTGAGTCCAGAGAGTGCACTGGCACCACTGGTGATGCAGTACAGTGAGTCCACAGAGTGCACTGGCACCACTGGGGATGCAGTGCAGTGAGTCCAGAGAGTGCACTGGCACCACTGGGGATGCAGTGCAGTGAATCCAGTGAGTGCACTGGCACCACTGGGGATGCAGTGCAGTGAGTCCAGAGAGTGCACTGGCACCACTGGGGATGCACTGCAGTGAGCCCAGAGAGTGCACTGGCACCACTGGAGATGCAGTCCAGTGAGTCCAGTGAATGCACTGGCAACACTGGGGATGCAGTGCAGTGAGTCCAGAGAGTGCACTGGCACCACTGGTGATGCAGTATAGTGAGTCCAGAGAGTGCACTGGCACCACTGGGGCTGCAGTGCAGTGAGTCCAGAGAGTGCACTGGCACCACTGGGGATGCACTGCAGTGAGTCCAGAGAGTGCACTGGCACCACTGGGGATGCAGTACAGTGAGTCCAGAGAGTGCACTGGCACCACTGGGGATGCACTGCAGTGAGTCCAGAGAGTGCACTGGCACCACTGGGGATGCACTACAGTGAGTCCAGAGATTGCACTGGCACCACTGGGGATGCAGTGCAGTGAGTCCAGAGAGTGCACTGGCACCACTGGGGATGCAGTGCAGTGAGTCCAGAGAGTGCACTGGCACCACTGGGGATGCACTTCAGTGAGTCCAGAGAGTGCACTGACACCACTGGGGATACAGTGCAGTGAGTCCAGAGAGTGCACTGGCACCACTGGGGATGCTGTGCAGTGAGTCCAGAGAGTGCTCTGGCACCACTGGGGATGCAGTCCAGTGAGTCCAGTGAATGCACTGGCAGCACCGGGGATGCAGTGCAGTGAGTCCAGAGAGTGCACTGGCACCACTAGTGATGCAGTATAGTGAGTCCAGAGAGTGCACTGGCACCACTGGGGATGCACTGCAGTGAGTCCAGAGAGTGCACTGGCACCACTGGGGATGCAGTAGAGTGAGTCCAGTGAATGCACTGGCACCACTGGGGATGCTGTGCAGTGAGTGCAGAGAGTGCACTGGCACCACCTGTGATGCAGTACAGTGTGTCCAGTGAGTGCACTGGCACCACTGGGGATGCAGTGCTGTGACTCCGGAGAGCGCACTGGCACCTCTGGGAATGCAGTGCAGTCAGTCCAGTGAGTACACTGGCACCACTGGGGATGCAGTGCAGTGAGTCCACAGAGTGCACTGGCACCACTGGGGATGCCCTGCAGTGAGTCCAGAGAGTGCACTGGCACCACTGGGATGTGTCCAGTGAGTCCAGTGAGTGCACTGGCACCACTGGGGATGCAGTGCAGTCAGTCCAGTGAGTGCACTGGCACCACTGGGGGTGCAGTACAGTGAGTCCAGAGAGTGCACTGGCACCACTGGGGATGCAGTGCAGTGAGTCCAGAGAGCGCCCTGGCTCCACTGGGGATGCAGTGCAGTCAGTCCAGAGAGTGCACTGGCACCACTGGGGATGCACTACAGTGAGTTCAGGGATTGCACTGGCACCACTGGGGATGCGGTGCAGTGAGTCCAGAGAGTGCACTGGCACCACTGGGGATGCAGTGCAGTGAGTCCAGAGAGTGTACTGGCACCACTGGGGATGCAGTGCAGTGAGTCCAGAGAGTGCAGTGGCACCACTGGGGATGCCCTGCAGTGAGTGCAGAGAGTGCACAGGCAGCACTGGGGATGCAGTGCAGTGAGTCCAGACAGTGCACTGGCACCACTGGGGATGCAGTGCAGTGAGTCCAGAGAGTGCACTGGCACCACTGGGGATGCAGTGCAGTGAGTCCAGTGAGTGCACTGGCACCACTGGGGATGCAGTACACTGAGTCCAGAGAGTGCACTGGCACCACTGGGGATGCAGTACAGTGAGTCCAGAGAGTGCACTGGCACCACTGGGGATGCACTACAGTGAGTCCAGAGAGTGCACTGGCACCACTGGGGATGCAGTGCAGTGAGTCCAGAGAGTGCACTGGCACCACTGGGGATGCAGTACAGTGAGTCCAGAGAGTGCACTGACACCACTGGGGATGCACTGCAGTGAGTCCAGAGAGTGCACTGGCACCACTGGGGATGCACTACAGTGAGTCCAGAGATTGCACTGGCACCACTGGGGGTGCAGTGCAGTGAGTCCAGAGAGTGCTTTGGCACCACTGGGGATGCAGTGCAGTGAGTCCAGAGAGTACACTGGCACCACTGGGGATGCAGTGCAGTGAGTCCAGAGAGTGCACTGGCACCACTGGGGATGCAGTGCATTGAGTCCAGAGAGTGCACTGGCACCACTGGTGATGCAGTCCAGGGAGTCCAGTGAATGCACTGGCACCACTGGGGATGCTGTGCAGTGAGTGCAGAGAGTGCACTGGCACCACTGGGGATGCAGTGCAGTGAGTCCAGAGAGTGCACTGGCACCACTGGGGATGCAGTGCAGTGAGTCCAGGGAGTGCACTGGCACCACTGGGGATGCAGTGCAGTGAGTCCAGAGAGTGCACTGGCACCACTGGTGATGCAGTACAGTGAGTCCACAGAGTGCACTGGCACCACTGGGGATGCAGTGCAGTGAGTCCAGAGAGTGCACTGGCACCACTGGGGATGCAGTGCAGTGAATCCAGTGAGTGCACTGTCACCACTGGGACTTCAGTGCAGTGAGTCCAGAGAGTGCACTGGCACCACTGGGGATGCACTGCAGTGAGCCCAGAGAGTGCACTGGCACCACTGGAGATGCAGTCCAGTGAGTCCAGTGAATGCACTGGCAACACTGGAGATGCAGTGCAGTGAGTCCAGAGAGTGCACTGGCACCACTGGTGATGCAGTATAGTGAGTCCAGAGAGTGCACTGGCACCACTGGGGATGCACTGCAGTGAGTCCAGAGAGTGCACTGGCACCACTGGGGATGCACTGCAGTGAGTCCAGAGAGTGCACTGGCACCACTGGGGATGCAGTACAGTGAGTCCAGAGAGTGCACTGGCACCACTGGGGATGCACTGCAGTGAGTCCAGAGAGTGCACTGGCACCACTGGGGATGCACTACAGTGAGTCCAGAGATTGCACTGGCACCACTGGGGATGCAGTGCAGTGAGTCCAGAGAGTGCACTGGCACCACTGGGGATGCAGTGCAGTGAGTCCAGAGAGTGCACTGGCACCACTGGGGATGCACTTCAGTGAGTCCAGAGAGTGCACTGACACCACTGGGGATACAGTGCAGTGAGTCCAGAGAGTGCACTGGCACCACTGGGGATGCAGTGCAGTGAGTCCAGAGAGTGCTCTGGCACCACTGGGGATGCAGTCCAGTGAGTCCAGTGAATGCACTGGCAGCACCGGGGATGCAGTGCAGTGAGTCCAGAGAGTGCACTGGCACCACTAGTGATGCAGTATAGTGAGTCCAGAGAGTGCACTGGCACCACTGGGGATGCACTGCAGTGAGTCCAGAGAGTGCACTGGCACCACTGGGGATGCAGTAGAGTGAGTCCAGTGAATGCACTGGCACCACTGGGGATGCTGTGCAGTGAGTGCAGAGAGTGCACTGGCACCACCTGTGATGCAGTACAGTGTGTCCAGTGAGTGCACTGGCACCACTGGGGATGCAGTGCTGTCACTCCGGAGAGCGCACTGGCACCTCTGGGAATGCAGTGCAGTCAGTCCAGTGAGTACACTGGCACCACTGGGGATGCAGTGCAGTGAGTCCACAGAGTGCACTGGCACCACTGGGGATGCCCTGCAGTGAGTCCAGAGAGTGCACTGGCACCACTGGGATGTGTCCAGTGAGTCCAGTGAGTGCACTGGCACCACTGGGGATGCAGTGCAGTCAGTCCAGTGAGTGCACTGGCACCACTGGGGGTGCAGTACAGTGAGTCCAGAGAGTGCACTGGCACCACTGGGGATGCAGTACAGTGAGTCCAGACAGTGCACTGGCACCACTGGGGATGCCCTGCAGTGAGTCCAGAGAGTGCACTGGCACCACTGGGGATGCAGTGCAGTGAGTCCAGAGAGTGCACTGGCACCACTGGGGATGCAGTGCAGTGAGTCCAGAGAGTGCACTGGCAACATTGGGGCTTCAGTGCAGTGAGTCCAGAGAGTGCACTGGCACCACTGGGGATGCAGTGCAGTGAGTCCAGAGAGTGCACTGTCACCACTGGGGATGCAGTACAGTGAGTCCAGAGAGTGCACTGGCACCAGTGGGGATGCAGTACAGTGAGTCCAAGGAGTGCACTGGCACCACTGGGGATGCAGTGCAGTGACTCCAGAGAGTGCACTGGCACCACTGGGGATGCACTTCAGTGACTCCAGAGAGTGCACTGGCACCACTGGGGATGCAGTGCAGTGAGTCCAGAGAGTGCACTGGCACCACTGGGGATGCAGTGCGGTGAGTCCAGTGAGTGTACTGGAACCACTGGGGATGCACTGCAGTGAGCCCAGAGAGTGCACTGGCACCACTGAGAATGCACTTCAGTGAGTCCAGAGAGTGCACTGGCACCACTGGTGATGCACTGCAGTGAGTCCAGAGAGTGCACTGGCACCACTGGGGATGCAGTGCAGTGAGTCCAGAGAGTGCACTGGCACCACTGGGGATGCACTGCAGTGAGTCCAGAGAGTGCACTGGCGCCACTGGGGATGCAGTGCAGTGTGTCCAGAGAGTGCACTGGCACCACTGGGGATGCACTGCAGTGAGTCCAGAGAGTGCACTGGCACCACTGGGGATGCACTTCAGGAAGTCCAGAGAGTGCACTGGCACCACTGGGGATGCACTGCAGTGAGTCCAGAGAGTGCACTGGCACCACAGGGGATGCACTTCAGTGAGTCCAGAGAGTGCACTAGCACTACTGGGGATGCAGTGCAGTGAGTCCAGATAGTGCACTGGCACCATTGGGGATGCTGTACAGTGAGTCCACAGAGTTCACTGGCAACACTGGGGATGCAGTACAGTGAGTCCAGAGAGTGCACTGGCACCACTGGGGATGCAGTGCAGTGAGTCCAGAGACTTCACTGGCACCACTGGGAATGCAGAGAAGTGAGTCCAGAGAGTGCACTGGCACCACTAGGGACGCAGTGCAGTGAGTCCAGAGAGTGCACTGGCACCACTGGGGATGCAGTGCAGTGAGTAAAGAGAGTGCACTGGCACCACCTGTGATGCAGTGCAGTGAGTCCAGAGAGTGCACTGGCACCACTGGGGCTGCAGTGCAGTGAGTCCAGAGAGTACACTGGCACCACTGGGGATGCACTGCCTTGAGTCCAGAGAGTGCACTGGCACCACTGGTGATGCAGTACAGTGAGTCCAGAGAGTGCACTGGCTCCACTGGGGATGCACTGCAGTGAGTCCAGAGAGTGCACTGGCACCACTGGGGATGCACTACAGTGAGTCCAGAGATTGCACTGGCACCACTTGGGATGCAGTGCAGTGAGTCCAGAGAGTGCACTGGCACCACTGGGGCTTCAGTGCAGTGAGTCCAGAGAGTGCACTGGCACCACTGGGGATGCACTGCAGTGAGTCCAGAGAGTGCACTGTCACCAGTGGGGATGCAGTACAGTGAGTCCAGAGAGTGCACTGGACCAGTGGGGATGCAGTACAGTGAGTCCAGAGAGTGCACTGGCAACACTGGTGATGCATTGCAGTGAGTCCAGAGAGTGCACTGGCACCACTGGGGATGCACTTCAGTGACTCCAGAGAGTGCACTGGCACCACTGGGGATGCAGTGCAGTGAGTCCAAAGACTTCACTGGCACCACTGGGGATGCAGTGCAGTGAGTCCAGAGAGTGCACTGGCACCACTGGGGATGCAGTGAAATGAGTGCAGAGAGTGCACTGGCACTAATGGGGATGCACTGCAGTGAGTCCAGAGAGTGCACTGGCACCACTGGGGATGCAGTGCAGTGAGCCCAGAGAGTGCACTGGCACCACTGGAGATGCAGTCCAGTGAGTCCAGTGAATGCACTGGCAACACTGGGGATGCAGTTCAGTGAGTCCAGAGAGTGCACTGGCACCACTTGGGATGCAGTATAGTGAGTCCAGAGAGTGCACTGGCACCACTGGGGATGCAGTGCATTGAGTCCAGAGAGTGCACTGGCACCACTGGTGATGCACTGCAGTGAGTCCAGAGAGTGCACTGGCACCACTGGGGATGCAGTACAGTGAGTCCAGAGAGTGCACTGGCACCACTGGGGATGCACTGCAGTGAGTCCAGAGAGTGCACTGGCACCACTGGGGATGCACTACAGTGAGTCCAGAGATTGCACTGGCACCACTGGGGATGCAGTGCAGTGAGTCCAGTGAGTGTACTGGCACCACTGGGGATGCACTGCAGTGAGCCCAGAGAGTGCACTGGCACCACTGGGGATGCACTTCAGTGAGTCCAGAGAGTGCACTGGCACCACCGGGGATGCAGTGCAGTGAGTCCAGAGAGTGCACTAGCACCACTGGGGATGCAGTGCAGTGAATCCTGTTAGTACACTGGCACCACTGGGGATGCAGTGCAGTGAGTCCAGAGAGCTCAATGGCACCACTGGGGATGCACTGCAGTGAGTCCAGAGAGTGCACTGGCACCACTGGAGATGCAGTACAGTGAGTCCAGTGAATGCACTGGAACCACCGGGGATGCAGTGCAGTGAGTCCAGAGAGTGCACTGGCAGCACTGGTGATGCAGTACTGTGAGTCCAGAGAGTGCACTGGCTCCACTGGGCCTGCAGTGCAGTGAGTCCAGAGAGTGCACTGGCACCACTGGGGATGCAGTGCAGTAAGTCCAGAGAGTGCACTGGAACCACCGATGATGCAGTACAGTGAGTCCAGTGAGTGCACTGGCACCACTGGGGATGTAGTGCAGTTACTCGAGAGCGTGCACTGGCACCACTGGGGATGCAGTGCACTGAGTCCAGAGAGTGCACTGGCACCACTGGGGATGCAGTGCGTTTAGTCCAGAGAGTTCACTGGTACCACTGGGGATGCAATGCAGTGAGTCCAGAGAGTGCACTGGCACCACTGGGGATGCAGTGCAGTGAGTCCAGAGAGTGCACTGGCACCACTGGGGATGCACTGCAGTGAGTCCAGAGATTGCACTGGCACCACTGGGGATGCAGTACAGTGAGTCCACAGAGTGCACTGGCACCACTGGGGATGCAGTACAGTGAGTCCAGAGAGTGCACTGGCACCACTGGGGATGCAGTGCAGTGAGTCCAGAGAGTGCACTGGCACCACTGGGGATGCCCTGCATTGAGTCCAGAGAGTGCACTGGCACCACTGGGGATGCAGTGCAGTGAGTCCAGAGAGTGCACTGGCACCACTGGGGATGTGTCCAGTGAGTCCAGTGAGTGCACTGGCACCACTGGGGATGCAGTACAGTGAGTCCAGAGAGTGCACTGGCACCACTGGGGATGCACTGCAGTGAGTCCAGAGAGTGCACTGGCACCACTGGGGATGCACTACAGTGAGTCCAGAGATTGCACTGGCACCACTGGGGATGCAGTGCAGTGAGTCCAGAGAGTGCACTTGCACCACTGGGGATGCAGTGCAGTGAGTCCAGAGAGTGCACTGGCACCACTGGGGATGCACTTCAGTGACTACAGAGAGTGCACTGACACCACTGGGGATAAAGTGCAGTGAGTCCAGAGAGTGCACTGGCACCACTGGGGGTGCAGTGCAGTGAGTCCAGAGAGTGCTCTGGCACCACTGGTGATGCACTTCAGTGACTCCAGAGAGTGCACTGGCACCACTGGGGATGCAGTGCAGTGAGTCCAGAGAGTGCACTGGCACCACTGGGGATGCAGTGCATTGAGTCCAGAGAGTGCACTGGCACCACTGGTGATGCAGTCCAGTGAGTCCAGTGAATGCACTGGCACCACTGGGGATGCAGTGCAGTGAGTGCAGAGAGTGCACTGGCACCACTGGGGATGCAGTGCAGTGAGTCCAGAGAGTGCACTGGCACCACTGGGGATGCAGTACAGTGAGTCCACAGAGTGCACTGGCACCACTGGGGATGCAGTGCAGTGAGTCCAGAGAGCGCACTGGCACCACTGGGGATGCAGTGCAGTGAATCCAGTGAGTGCACTGGCACCACTGGAGATGCAGTGCAGTGAGTCCAGAGAGTGCACTGGCACCACTGGGGATGCAGTGCAGTGAGCCCAGAGAGTGCACTGGCACCACTGGAGATGCAGTCCAGTGATTCCAGTGAATGCACTGGCAACACTGGGGATGCAGTGCAGTGAGTCCAGAGAGTGCACTGGCACCACTTGGGATGCAGTATAGTGAGTCCAGAGAGTGCACTGGCACCACTGGGGATGCAGTGCATTCAGTCCAGAGAGTGCACTGGCACCACTGGGGATGCACTGCAGTGAGTCCAGAGAGTGCACTGGCACCACTGGGGATGCAGTACAGTGAGTCCAGAGAGTGCACTGGCACCACTGGGGATTCACTGCAGTGAGTCCAGAGAGTGCACTGGCACCACTGGGGATGCACTACAGTGAGTCCAGAGAGTGCACTGGCACCACTGGGGATGCAGTGCAGTGAGTCCAGAGAGTGCACTGGCACCACTGGGGATGCAGTGCAGTGAGTCCAGAGAGTGCACTGGCACCACTGGGGATGCACTTCAGTGAGTACAGAGAGTGCACTGACACCACTGGGGATGCAGTGCAGTGAGTCCAGAGAGTGCACTGGCACCACTGGGGATGCAGTGCAGTGAGTCCAGAGAGTGCACTGGCACCACTGGGGATGCAGTGCAGTGAGTCCAGAGAGTGCACTGACACCACTGGGGATACAGTGCAGTGAGTATAGAGAGTGCACTGGCACCACTGGGGATGCAGTGCAGTGAGTCCAGAGAGTGCACTGGCACCACTGGGGATGCACTTCAGTGAGTACAGAGAGTGCACTGACACCACTGGGGATACAGTGCAGTGAGTCCAGAGAGTGCACTGGCACCACTGGGGATGCAGTGCAGTGAGTCCAGAGAGTGCTCTGGCACCACTGGGGATGCAGTGCAGTGAGTCCAGAGAGTACACTGGCACCACTGGGGATGCAGTGCAGTGAGTCCAGAGAGTGCACTGGCACCACTGGGGATGCAGTGCATTGAGTCCAGAGAGTGCACTGGCACCACTGGTGATGCAGTCCAGTGAGTCCAGTGAATGCACTGGCACCACTGGGGATGCTGTGCAGTGAGTGCAGAGAGTGCACTGGCACCACATGTGATGAAGTACAGTGTGTCCAGTGAGTGCACTGGCACCACTGGGGATGCAGTGCTGTGACTCCGGAGAGCGCACTGGCACCACTGGGGATGCAGTGCAGTCAGTCCAGTGAGTGCACTGGCACCACTGGGGATGCAGTGCAGTGAGTGCAGAGAGTGCAATGGCACCAATGGGGATGCACTTCAGTGAGTCCAGAGAGTGCACTGGCACTACTGGGGATGCAGTGCAGTGAGTCCACAGAGTTCACTGGCAACACTCTGGATGCAGTACAGTGAGTCCAGAGAGTGCACTGGCACCACTGGGGATGCAGTGCAGTGAGTCCAGAGACTTCACTGGCACCACTGGGAATGCAGAGAAGTGAGTCCAGAGAGTGCACTGGCACCACTAGGGACGCAGTGCAGTGAGTCCAGAGAGTGTACTGGCACCACTGGGGATGCAGTGCAGTGAGTCCAGAGAGTGCACTGGCACCAACTGTGATGCAGTGCAGTGAGTCCAGAGAGTGCACTGGCACCACTGGGGCTGCAGTGCAGTGAGTCCAGAGAGTCCACTGGCACCACTGGGGATGCACTGCAGTGAGTCCAGAGAGTGCACTGGCACCACTGGTGATGCAGTACAGTGAGTCCAGAGAGTGCACTGGCACCACTGGGGATGCACTGCAGTGAGTACAGAGAGTGCACTGGCACCACTGGGGATGCACTACAGTGAGTCCAGAGATTGCACTGGCACCACTTGGGATGCAGTGCAGTGAGTCCAGAGAGTGCACTGGCACCACTAGGGCTTCAGTGCAGTGAGTCCAGAGAGTGCACTGGCACCACTGGGGATGCACTGCAGTGAGTCCAGAGAGTGCACTGTCACCAGTGGGGATGCAGTACAGTGAGTCCACAGAGTGCACTGGACCAGTGGGGATGCAGTACAGTGAGTCCAGAGAGTGCACTGGCAACACTGGTGATGCACTGCAGTGAGTCCAGAGAGTGCACTGGCACCACTGGGGATGCATTTCAGTGACTCCAGAGAGTGCACTGGCACCACTGGGGATGGAGTGCAGTGAGTCCAAAGACTTCACTGGCACCACTGGGGATGCAGTGCAGTGAGTCCAGAGAGTGCACTGGCAACACTGGGGATGCAGTGCAGTGAGTCCAGAGAGTGCACTGGCACCACTTGGGATGCAGTATAGTGAGTCCAGAGAGTGCACTGGCACCAATGGGGATGCAGTGCATTGAGTCCAGAGAGTGCACTGGCACCACTGGGGATGCACTGCAGTGAGTCCAGAGAGTGCACTGGCACCACTGGGGATGCAGTACAGTGAGTCCAGAGAGTGCACTGGCACCACTGGGGATGCACTGCAGTGAGTCCAGAGAGTGCACTGGCACCACTGGGGATGCACTACAGTGAGTCCAGAGATTGCACTGGCACCACTGGGGATGCAGTGCAGTGAGTCCACAGAGTGCACTGGCACCACTGGGGATGCAGTGCAGTGAGTCCAGAGAGTGCACTGGCACCACTGGGGATGCACTTCAGTGAGTACAGAGAGTGCACTGACACCACTGGGGATGCAGTGCAGTGAGTCCAGAGAGTGCACTGGCACCACTGGGGATGCAGTGCAGTGAGTCCAGAGAGTGCACTGGCACCACTGGGGATGCAGTGCAGTGAGTCCAGAGAGTGCACTGACACCACTGGGGATACAGTGCAGTGAGTCCAGAGAGTGCACTGGCACCACTGGGGATGCAGTGCAGTGAGTCCAGAGAGTGCACTGGCACCACTGGGGATGCACTTCAGTGAGTACAGAGAGTGCACTGACACCACTGGGGATACAGTGCAGTGAGTCCAGAGAGTGCACTGGCACCACTGGGGATGCAGTGCAGTGAGTCCAGAGAGTGCTCTGGCACCACTGGGGATGCAGTGCAGTGAGTCCAGAGAGTACACTGGCACCACTGGGGATGCACTACAGTGAGTCCAGAGAGTGCACTGGCACCACTGGGGATGCAGTGCATTGAGTCCAGAGAGTGCACTGGCACCACTGGTGATGCAGTCCAGTGAGTCCAGTGAATGCACTGGCACCACTGGGGATGCTGTGCAGTGAGTGCAGAGAGTGCACTGGCACCACATGTGATGAAGTACAGTGTGTCCAGTGAGTGCACTGGCACCACTGGGGATGCAGTGCAGTCAGTCCAGTGAGTGCACTGGCACCACAGGGGATGCAGTGCAGTGAGTCCAGAGAGTGCACTGTCACCAGTGGGGATGCACTGCAGTGAGTCCAGAGAGTGCACTGTCACCAGTGGGGATGCAGTACAGTGAGTCCACAGAGTGCACTGGACCAGTGGGGATGCAGTATAGTGAGTCCAGAGAGTGCACTGGCAACACTGGTGATGCACTGCAGTGAGTCCAGAGAGTGCACTGGCACCACTGGGGATGCACTTCAGTGACTCCAGAGAGTGCACTGGCACCACTGGGGATGCAGTGCAGTGAGTCCAAAGACTTCACTGGCACCACTGGGGATGCAGTGCAGTGAGTCCAGAGAGTGCACTGGCACCACTGGGGATGCACTACAGTGAGTCCAGAGAGTGCACTAGCACCACTGGGGATGCAGTGCAGTGAGTCCAGAGAGTGCACTGGCACCACTGGGGATGCAGTGCAGTGAGTCCAGTGAGTGTACTGGCACCACTGGGGATGCACTGCAGTGAGCCCAGAGAGTGCACTGGCACCACTGGGGATGCAGTGCAGTGAGTCCAGAGAGTGCACTGGCACCGCTGGGGATGCAGTGCAGTGAGTCCAGAGAGTGCACTAGCACCACTGGGGATGCAGTGCATTGAGTCCAGAGAGTGCACTGGCACCACTGGTGATGCAGTATAGTGAGTCCAGTGAATGCACTGGCACCACTGGGGATGCAGTGCAGTGAGTCCAGAGAGTGCACTGGCACCACTGGGGATGCAGTGCAGTGAGTCCAGAGAGTGCACTAGCACCACTGGGGATGCAGTGCATTGAGTCCAGAGAGTGCACTGGCACCACTGGTGATGCAGTCCAGTGAGTCCAGTGAATGCACTGGCACCACTGGGGATGCACTGCAGTGAGTCCAGAGAGTGCACTGGCACCACATGTGATGAAGTACAGTGTGTTCAGTGAGTGCACTGGCACCACTGGGGATGCAGTGCTGTGACTCCGGAGAGCGCACTGGCTCCACTGGGGATGCAGTGCAGTCAGTCCAGTGAGTGCAATGGCACCAATGGGAATGCACTTCAGTGTGTCCAGATTGTGCACTGGCACCACTGGGGATGCAGTGCAGTGAGTCCAGAGAGTGCAATGGCACCAATGGGAATGCACTTCAGTGTGTCCAGATTGTGCACTGGGACCACTGGGGATGCAGTGCAGTGAGTCCACAGAGTTCACTGGCAACACTGGGGATGCAGTACAGTGAGTCCAGAGAGTGCACTGGCACCACTGGGGATGCACTGCAGTGAGTCCAGAGACTTCACTGGCACCACTGGGAATGCAGAGAAGTGAGTCCAGAGACTGCACTGGCACCACTAGGGACGCAGTGCAGTGAGTCCAGAGAGTGCACTGGCACCACTGGGGATGCAGTGCAGTGAGTCCAGAGAGTGCACTGGCACCACCTGTGATGCAGTGCAGTGAGTCCAGAGAGTGCACTGGCACCACTGGGGCTGCAGTGCAGTGAGTCCAGAGAGTGCACTGGCACCACTGGGGATGCAGTGCATTGAGTCCAGAGAGTGCACTGGCACCACTGGTGATGCAGTACAGTGAGTCCAGAGAGTGCACTGGCACCACTGGGGATGCAGTGCAGTGAGTCCAGAGAGTGCACTGGCACCACTGGGGATGCACTTCAGTGACTCCAGAGAGTGCACTGGCACCACTGGGGATGCAGTGCAGTGAGTCCAAAGACTTCACTGGCACCACTGGGGATGCAGTGCAGTGAGTCCAGAGAGTGCACTGGCACCACTGGGGATGCACTACAGTGAGTCCAGAGAGTGCACTAGCACCACTGGGGATGCAGTGCAGTGAGTCCAGAGAGTGCACTGGCACCACTGGGGATGCAGTGCAGTGAGTCCAGAGAGTGCACTGACACCACTGGGGATACAGTGCAGTGAGTCCAGAGAGTGCACTGGCACCACTGGGGATGCAGTGCAGTGAGTCCAGAGAGTGCACTGGCACCACTGGGGATGCACTTCAGTGAGTACAGAGAGTGCACTGACACCACTGGGGATACAGTGCAGTGAGTCCAGAGAGTGCACTGGCACCACTGGGGATGCAGTGCAGTGAGTCCAGAGAGTGCTCTGGCACCACTGGGGATGCAGTGCAGTGAGTCCAGAGAGTACACTGGCACCACTGGGGATGCAGTGCAGTGAGTCCAGAGAGTGCACTGGCACCACTGGGGATGCAGTGCATTGAGTCCAGAGAGTGCACTGGCACCACTGGTGATGCAGTCCAGTGAGTCCAGTGAGTGCAATGGCACCACTGGGGATGCTGTGCAGTGAGTGCAGAGAGTGCACTGGCACCACATGTGATGAAGTACAGTGTGTCCAGTGAGTGCACTGGCACCACTGGGGATGCAGTGCTGTGACTCCGGAGAGCGCACTGGCACCACTGGGGATGCAGTGCAGTCAGTCCAGTGAGTGCACTGGCACCACTGGGGATGCAGTGCAGTGAGTGCAGAGAGTGCAATGGCACCAATGGGGATGCACTTCAGTGAGTCCAGAGAGTGTACTGGCACCACTGGGGATGCAGTGCAGTGAGTCCACAGAGTTCACTGGCAACACTCGGGATGCAGTACAGTGAGTCCAGAGAGTGCACTGGCACCACTGGGGATGCAGTGCAGTGAGTCCAGAGACTTCACTGGCACCACTGGGAATGCAGAGAATTGAGTCCAGAGAGTGCACTGGCACCACTAGGGACGCAGTGCAGTGAGTCCAGAGAGTGCACTGGCACCACTGGGGATGCAGTGCAGTGAGTCCAGAGAGTGCACTGGCACCAACAGTGATGCAGTGCAGTGAGTCCAGAGAGTGCACTGGCACCACTGGGGCTGCAGTGCAGTGAGTCCAGAGAGTGCACTGGCACCACTGGGGATGCACTGCAGTGAGTCCAGAGAGTGCACTGGCACCACTGGTGATGCAGTACAGTGAGTCCAGAGAGTGCACTGGCACCACTGGGGATGCACTGCAGTGAGTACAGAGAGTGCACTGGCACCACTGGGGATGCACTACAGTGAGTCCAGAGATTGCACTGGCACCACTTGGGATGCAGTGCAGTGAGTCCAGAGAGTGCACTGGCACCACTAGGGCTTCAGTGAAGTGAGTCCAGAGAGTGCACTGGCACCACTGGGGATGCACTGCAGTGAGTCCAGAGAGTGCACTGTCACCAGTGGGGATGCAGTACAGTGAGTCCACAGAGTGCACTGGACCAGTGGGGATGCAGTACAGTGAGTCCAGAGAGTGCACTGGCAACACTGGTGATGCACTGCAGTGAGTCCAGAGAGTGCACTGGCACCACTGGGGATGCACTTCAGTGACTCCAGAGAGTGCACTGGCACCACTGGGGATGCAGTGCAGTGAGTCCAAAGACTTCACTGGCACCACTGGGGATGCAGTGCAGTGAGTCCAGAGAGTGCACTGGCACCACTGGGGATGCACTACAGTGAGTCCAGAGAGTGCACTAGCACCACTGGGGATGCAGTGCAGTGAGTCCAGAGAGTGCACTAGCACCACTGGGGATGCAGTGCAGTGAGTCCAGAGAGTGCACTGGCACCACTGGGGATGCACTGCAGTGAGTCCAGAGAGTGCACTGGCACCACATGTGATGAAGTACAGTGTGTTCAGTGAGTGCACTGGCACCACTGGGGATGCAGTGCTGTGACTCCGGAGAGCGCACTGGCTCCACTGGGGATGCAGTGCAGTCAGTCCAGTGAGTGCAATGGCACCAATGGGAATGCACTTCAGTGTGTCCAGATTGTGCACTGGCACCACTGGGGATGCAGTGCAGTGAGTCCACAGAGTTCACTGGCAACACTGGGGATGCAGTACAGTGAGTCCAGAGAGTGCACTGGCACCACTGGGGATGCAGTGCAGTGAGTCCAGAGACTTCACTGGCACCACTGGGAATGCAGAGAAGTGAGTCCAGAGACTGCACTGGCACCACTAGGGACGCAGTGCAGTGAGTCCAGAGAGTGCACTGGCACCACTGGGGATGCAGTGCAGTGAGTCCAGAGAGTGTACTGGCACCACTGGGGATGCACTGCAGTGAGTCCAGAGAGTGCACTGGCACCACTGGTGATGCAGTACAGTGAGTCCAGAGAGTGCACTGGCACCACTGGGGATGCACTGCAGTGAGTCCAGAGAGTGCACTGGCACCACTGGGGATGCACTTCAGTGACTCCAGAGAGTGCACTGGCACCACTGGGGATGCAGTGCAGTGAGTCCAAAGACTTCACTGGCACCACTGGGGATGCAGTGCAGTGAGTCCAGAGAGTGCACTGGCACCACTGGGGATGCACTACAGTGAGTCCAGAGAGTGCACTAGCACCACTGGGGATGCAGTGCAGTGAGTCCAGAGAGTGCACTGGCACCACTGGGGATGCAGTGCAGTGAGTCCAGAGAGTGTACTGGCACCACTGGGGATGCACTGCAGTGAGGCCAGAGAGTGCACTGGCACCACTGGGGATGCAGTGCAGTGAGTCCAGAGAGTGCACTGGCACCACTGGGGATGCAGTGCAGTGAGTCCAGAGAGTGCACTAGCACCACTGGGGATGCAGTGCAGTGAATCCTGTTAGTACACTGGCACCACTGGGGATGCAGTGCAGTGAGTCCAGAGAGCTCAATGGCACCACTGGGGATGCACTGCAGTGTGTCCAGAGAGTGCACTGGCACCACTGGAGATGCAGTACAGTGAGTCCAGTGAATGCACTGGAACCACTGGGGATGCAGTGCAGTGAGTCCAGAGAGTGCACTGGCAGCACTGGTGATGCAGTACTGTGAGTCCAGTGAGTGCACTGGCTCCACTGGGCCTGCAGTGCAGTGAGTCCAGAGAGTGCACTGGCACCAATGGGGATGCAGTGCATTAAGTCCAGAGAGTGCACTGGAACCACCGATGATGCAGTACAGTGAGTCCAGTGAGTGCACTCGCACCACTGGGGATGCAGTGCACTGAGTCCAGAGAGTACACTGGCACCACTGGTGATGCACTGCAGTGAGTCCAGAGAGTGCACTGGCACCACTGGGGATGCACTGCAGTGAGTCCAGAGAGTGCACTTTCACTACTGGGGATGCAGTGCATTGAGTCCAGAGAGTGCACTGGCACCACTGGGGATGCAGTGCAGTTAGTCCAGAGATTGCACTGGCACCACTGGGGATGCAGTACAGTGAGTCCACAGAGTGCACTGGCACCACTGGGGATGCAGTACAGTGAGTCCAGAGAGTGCACTGGCACCACTGGGGATGCACTGCAGTGAGTCCAGAGAGTGCACTGGCACCACTGGGGATGCAGTGCAGTGAGTCCAGAGACTTCACTGGCACCACTGGGAATGCAGTGCAGTGAGTCCAGAGACTTCACTGGCACCACTGGGAATGCAGAGAAGTGAGTCCAGAGAGTGCACTGGCACCACTGGGGATGCAGTGCAGTGAGTCCAGAGAGTGCACTGGCACCACTGGGGATGTGTCCAGTGAGTCCAGTGAGTGCACTGGCACCATGGGGATGCAGTACAGTGAGTCCAGAGAGTGCACTGGCACCACTGGGGATGCACTGCAGTGAGTCCAGAGAGTGCACTGGCACCACTGGGGATGTAGTGCAGTGAGTCCAGAGATTGCACTGGCACCACTGGGGATGCAGTGCAGTGAGTCCAGAGAGTGCACTGGCACCACTGGGGATGCAGTGCCGTGAGTCCAGAGAGTGCACTGGCACCACTGGGGATGCAGTGCAGTGAGTCCAGAGAGTGCACTGACACCACTGGGGATACAGTGCAGTGAGTCCAGAGAGTGCACTGGCACCACTGGGGGTGCAGTGCAGTGAGTCCAGAGAGTTCTCTGGCACCACTGGGGATGCAGTGCAGTGAGTCCAGAGAGTACACTGGCACCACTGGGGATGCAGTGCTGTGACTCCAGAGAGTGCACTGGCACCACTGGGGATGCAGTGCATTGAGTCCAGAGAGTGCACTGGCACCACTGGTGATGCAGTCCAGGGAGTCCAGTGAATGCACTGGCACCAGTGGGGATGCACTGCAATGAGTCCAGAGAGTGCACTGGCACCACTGGTGATGCAGTACAGTGAGTCCACAGAGTGCACTGGCACCACTGGGGATGCAGTGCAGTGAGTCCAGAGAGTGCACTGGCACCACTGGGGATGCAGTGCAGTGAATCCAGTGAGTGCACTGGCACCACTGGGGATGCAGTGCAGTGAGTCCAGAGAGTGCACTGGCACCACTGGGGATGCACTGCAGTGAGCCCAGAGAGTGCACTGGCACCACTGGAGATGCAGTCCAGTGAGTCCAGTGAATGCACTGGCAGCACTGGGGATGCAGTGCAGTGAGTCCAGAGAGTGCAGTGGCACCACTGGGGATGCAGTATAGTGAGTCCAGAGAGTGCACTGGCACCACTGGGGATGCACTGCAGTGAGTCCAGAGAGTGCACTGGCACCACTGGGGATGCACTGCAGTGAGTCCAGAGAGTGCACTGGCACCACTGGGGATGCAGTATAGTGAGTCCAGAGAGTGCACTGGCACCACTGGGGATGCACTGCAGTGAGTCCAGAGATTGCACTGGCACCACTGGGGATGCAGTGCAGTGAGTCCAGAGAGTGCACTGGCACCACTGGGGATGCAGTGCAGTGAGTCCAGAGAGTGCACTGGCACCACTGGGGATGCACTTCAGTGAGTACAGAGAGTGCACTGACACCACTGGGGATACAGTGCAGTGAGTCCAGAGAGTGCACTGGCACCACTGGGGATGCAGTGCAGTGAGTCTAGAGAGTGCTCTGACACCACTGGGGATGCAGTGCAGTGAGTCCAGAGAGTACACTGGCACCACTGGGGATGCAGTGCAGTGAGTCCAGAGAGTGCACTGGCACCACTGGGGATGCAGTGCATTGAGTCCAGAGAGTGCACTGGCACCACTGGGGATGCAGTCCAGTGAGTCCAGTGAATGCACTGGCACCACTGGGGATGCTGTGCAGTGAGTGCAGAGAGTGCACTGGCACCACATGTGATGCAGTACAGTGTGTCCAGTGAGTGCACTGGCACCACTGGGGATGCAGTGCTGTGACTCTGGAGCGCGCACTGGCACCACTGGGGATGCAGTGCAGTCAGTCCAGTGAGTGCACTGGCACCACTGGGGATGCAGTGCAGTGAGTGCAGAGAGTGCAATGGCACCAATGGGGATGCACTTCAGTGAGTCCAGAGAGTGCACTGGCACCACTGGGGATGCACTGCAGTGAGTCCAGAGATTGCACTGGCACCACTGGGGATGCAGTGCTGTGACTCCAGAGAGCGCACTGGCACCACTGGGGATGCAGTGCAGTGAGGGCAGAGAGTGCACTTGCACCACTGGGGATGCAGTGCAGTGAGTCCAGAGATTGCACTGGCACTACTGGGGATGCAGTGCAGTGAGTCCAGAGAGTGCACTGGCACCACTGGGGATGCACTGCAGTGAGTCCAGAGAGTGCACTGGCACCACTGGGGATGCACTTCAGTGAGTCCAGAGAGTGCTCTGGCACCACTGGGGATGCAGTGCAGTGAGTCCAGAGAGTACACTGGCACCACTGGGGATGCAGTGCAGTGAGTCCAGAGAGTGCACTGGCACCACTGGGGATGCAGTGCATTGAGTCCAGAGAGTGCACTGGCACCACGGGTGATGCAGTCCAGTGAGTCCAGTGAATGCACTGGCACCACTGGGGATGCTGTGCAGTGAGTCCAGAGAGTGCACTGGCACCACATGTGATGCAGCACAGTGTGTCCAGTGAGTGCACTGGCACCACTGGGGATGCAGTGCTGTGACTCCGGAGAGCGCACTGGCACCACTGGGGATGCAGTGCATTCAGTCCAGTGAGTGCACTGGCACCACTGGGGATGCAGTGCAGTGAGTGCAGAGAGTGCAATGGCACCAATGGGGATGCACTTCAGTGAGTCCAGAGAGTGCACTGGCACCACTGGGGATGCAGTGCAGTGAGTCCAGAGATTGCACTGGCACCACTGGGGATGCAGTGCTGTGACTCCAGAGAGCGCACTGGCACCACTGGGGATGCAGTTCAGTGAGGGCAGAGAGTGCACTTGCACCACTGGGGATGCAGTGCAGTGAGTCCAGAGATTGCACTGGCACCACTGGGGATGCAGTGCAGTGAGTCCAGAGAGTGCACTGGCACCACTGGGGATGCACTGCAGTGAGTCCAGAGAGTGCACTGGCACCACTGGGGATGCACTTCAGTGAGTACAGAGAGTGCACTGACACCACTGGGGATACAGTGCAGTGAGTCCAGAGAGTGCACTGGCACCACTGGGGATGCAGTGCAGTGAGTCCAGAGAGTGCTCTGGCACCACTGGGGATGCAGTGCAGTGAGTCCAGAGAGTACACTGGCACCACTGGGGATGCACTGCAGTGAGTCCAGAGAGTGCACTGGCACCACTGGGGATGCAGTGCATTGAGTCCAGAGAGTGCACTGGCACCACTGGTGATGCAGTCCAGTGAGTCCAGTGAATGCACTGGCACCACTGGGGATGCTGTGCAGTGAGTGCAGAGAGTGCACTGGCACCACATGTGATGCAGTACAGTGTGTCCAGTGAGTGCACTGGCACCACTGGGGATGCAGTGCTGTGACTCCGGAGAGCGCACTGGCACCACTGGGGATGCAGTGCAGTGAGTCCAGTGAGTGCACTGGCACCACTGGGGATGCAGTGCAGTGAGTGCAGAGAGTGCAATGGCACCAGTGGGGATGCACTTCAGTGAGTCCAGAGAGTGCACTGGCACCACTGGGGATGCACTGCAGTGAGTCCAGAGATTGCACTGGCACCAATGGGGATGCAGTGCTGTGACTCCAGAGAGCGCACTGGCACCACTGGGGATGCAGTGCAGTGAGTGCAGAGAGTGCACTTGCACCACTGGGGATGCAGTGCAGTGAGTCCAGAGAGTGCACTGGCACCACTGGGGTGCACTGCAGTGAGTCCAGAGAGTGCACTGGCACCACTGGGGATGCAGTGCAGTGAGTCCAGAGAGTGCACTGGCACCACTGGGGATGCAGTGCAGTGAGTCCAGAGAGTGCACTGGCACCACTGGGGATGCAGTGCAGTGAGTCCAGAGAGTGCACTGGCACCACTGGGGATGCAGTGCTGTGACTCCAGAGAGCGCACTGGCACCACTGGGAATGTAGTGCAGTGAGTCCAGAGAGTGCATTGGCACCACTGGGGATGCACTTCAGTGAGTCCAGAGAGTGCACTGGCACCACTGGAGATGGGTTTCAAGCCAACTGCATTAACCGCTCATGCTTCTTTCTTATGAGACGTTGGTAAACCAATTACATAGCCTTGTCAAACTAAATCACAGGTAAAAATCCTGTACATCTCATGTGGCCAACCACTCCCAACTAGGATTCCAAGAACCAGGAGGTTCGGTGAAAATAGGGCTAGTGCTATTAGAGGGGTGATTATTAGGGTAAGCCCTAAGCTGTCTTTAATGGAGAGGTATGGGTGGAATGGGATTTTGTCGCAGTCTGATACGATTCCTAGTGGGTTATTTGAGCCTGATTCGTGTAGGAAGGTTAGGTGGACTAGGGTGATTCCTGCAATTAGGAAGGGCAGTAGGAAGTGGATGGCGAAGAATCGGGTTAAGGTTGGATTGTCTACTGAGAATCCTCCTCAGGCTCATTCTACTAGAGTTTGCCCAATGTACGGGATGGCTGAGAATAGGTTGGTGATTACGGTGGCCCCTCAGATTGACATTTGTCCTCATGGTAGGACATACCCTACGAAGGCAGTTGCTATTAGGGTGAGTAGGAGGATTACTCCTGTGTTTCAGGTTTCTTTGTATAGGTAGGAGCCGTAGTAGAGGCCTCGTCCGATGTGTAAGTAGATGCAGATAAAGAAGAGCGAAGCACCGTTGGCGTGGAGGTTGCGGATGAGCCATCCGTACTGGACGTCTCGGCATGTGTGAGCTACTGAGGAGAAGGCGAGTGAAGTGTCTGCGGTGTAGTGTATGGCTAGTAGCAGGCCTGTTAGGATTTGTGTGGCTAAGCAGATGGCTAGAAGGGAGCCGAAGTTTCATCAGGCAGAGATGTTGGAGGGGGCGGGTAGGTCGATTAGGGAGTTGTTGATTATTTTTAGTAGGGGATGGGATTTGCGGATGTTAGGGGCCATTAGTGAGTCTGTGTGTTATTAGGATTATTACCAGGATGGAGAGGGCGAAGGATCCTAGGTAGGCCTTAATTAGCCCTGTGTGTATTGAGGTTGCGGCTTTGCTTGCGGCTACTTGTAGTTCAGCAAGGCCCTCTGGCCCTATTTTTTTGAGTCAGGAGAGGTCGATCAAGTGTAGGGCAATGTTTTGTCCCTTTTCTAGTAGGTTTTTGGAGAAGAATCGGTGTACTAGGGGGTTGAAGTACCCTAATGCAGAGGAGAAGTTTATGAGGGGGTTTGGTTTGGGGTGAGTGAGGGTGTGTGTTATGTTCGATAGTTCTAGGGCTAGGATGATTCCTAGGATTGTTATGAGGATGGCAGCGGTTTTGGTGATAAGGGGTATGGTTATTGGGGGATTTTGGTTGGTGTGATGAAAGAGGTAATGATTATTCCTGCTGTAATGCTGCCTAGGGCGAGTCGGGTTAGGGGGGGCGGTGATTAGTGGGTTGTTTTCGTTTATTGATACTATTGGGGGGATTCGGGTTTGTCCAGCTTGGACTAGGATGGTTATGCGGATGCTGTAGGTTGCGGTGAATGCTGTGGCTATAAGGGTTAGGAGTAGGGCTCAAGTATTTAGGTATGATGTGTTTAAGCTTTCGATGATGAGGTCTTTTGAGTAGAATCCGGCTAGGAATGGGGTTCCTATCAGCGCCAGGTTTCCGATGGTTAGGCAGGAAGTAGTGACTGGGAGTATTTTCTGTAGGCCTCCTATCTTTCGGATATCTTGTTCTCCGTTTAGGTTGTGGATGATAGACCCTGAGCATAGGAATAGTATGGCTTTAAAGAAGGCATGGGTTGAGATGTGTAGGAAGGCTAGTTGTGGGAGGTTTAGTCCGATAGTGACTATTATTAGTCCTAGTTGGCTGGATGCTGAGAAAGCAATGATTTTTTTGATGTCATTTTGGGTTAGGGCGCATGTGGCAGCGAATAGGGTTGATAGAGCACCTAGGCATAGGCAGGCAGTTAGGGCTGTCTGGTTGGTGGCTAGCAGGGGGTGCATGCGGATGAGCAGGAAGATTCCGGCTACTACTATGGTACTGGAGTGCAGTAGGGCTGATACTGGGGTGGGGCCTTCTATTGCTGCGGGCAGTCATGGGTGCAGTCCAAATTGGGCGGATTTTCCTGCGGCTGCGAGGATTAATCCTATGAGGGGGAGGATTGGGGTTTGGTGGGGGTGTACGGCTTGTTGGATCTCTCAGGTGTTGAATGTTGAAGCTAGTCATGCTATGCTCAGGATCAGTCCGATGTCTCCGATTCGGTTGTAGATTACGGCTTGTAGGGCGGCGGTGTTGGCATCTGCTCGGCCTTGTCATCAGCTGATGAGAAGGAAGGACATGATTCCTACTCCTTCCCAGCCTACGAATAGGAGGAATATGTTGTTTGCGGTTGTTAGGAGGAGTATGGCGACTAGGAATGTCAGTAGGTAGGTGAAAAATTTTGTTACGTATGGCTCTGAGGCCATGTATCATATGGCGAATTGTAGGATTGATCATGTTACAAATAGGGCGATTGGAAGAAATGTTATTGAGTATTGGTCTATTTTTAGGCTCAGGGGGATTTTAAAGTTTATAATGAATTTTCACTCCCAGTGGCAGGTGACAGATTCTACTCCCGAGTAGATGAATGCGGTTGTAGGGGCTAGGCTAATTAGGAATGCGGTTTTAACAGCGCGGGTGGTGGCTTGTGGGGTGTTTTTAAAGTTTTTAAATAGAAATGGCAGGATGATTGGGGTTAGGAGGATTGTCAGCGTGAGTAGTGTGAGGGAGTTGATTAGTAGTGTGGGGTTCACTACTTTTACTTGGATTTGCACCAAGATGGGTGGTTCCTAAGACCAGTGGATTGCTGTTATCCTTTAAAAGTAAGGGGGCTGAGGTTTTAGGCTCAGATGTAAGAGTTAGCAGCTCTTGTTGGTTAAACCCTCCCCTCGGCAGGTAAGAAGGTTTGAACTTCTATTCTTAGAATCACAGTCTAATGTTTGGTTTAAACTATACTTGCATGAGGGGATTCCGGAGATCAGTTCGGGTTTGAGGATTAGGAGGAATATTGGGATAATGTGGAGTGTTATGAGCAGGTGTTCTCGCGTGGTTGAGTTTTGCATAGATGTGATGTGGGAGGGGATTGAGCCTCGTTGGGTCATTAGTAGTATGAATAAGGTGTAGGAGGCGGTTAGTAGGGTTGCGATTCCTGTTAGGATGATCGTGAAGGCAGATCAGTTGAATAAGGTGATTATAATGGTTAGCTCTGCTATGAGGTTTGTTGTTGGGGGTAAGGCTATGTTTGTTAGATTGGCCAGCAATCATCAGGTAGCTATGAGTGGTAGGAGAGGTTGTAGGCCTCGTGTGAGTAGTAGAATTCGGCTGTGCGTACGTTCATAGTTTGTGTTGGCTAGGCAGAATAGTATGGAGGAAGTTAGTCCATGGGAAATTATTAGGATCATTGCCCCTGAGAATGATCAGTGGGTTTGGATTATTCCTGCGGCGATAACTAGGCCTATGTGGCTAACGGATGAATAAGCGATTAGTGATTTTAGGTCTGTCTGTCGTAGGCAGATTGAGCTAGTCATTAGGGCGCCTCATAGGGCCAGGGTTAGGAAGGGGTAGTGCAGGAGGTTGGACAGTGGGCCCATAAATAGAGTGACTCGTATAATTCCGTATCCTCCTAGCTTTAGTAGTAGGGCGGCGAGGAGTATTGAGCCTGCGATGGGTGCTTCTACGTGGGCTTTTGGCAGTCAGAGGTGTAGGCCGTATAGTGGGGCTTTTACTATGAATGCTACGAGCAGTGCTAGACCTGATAGTATTCCTGTCCATGAGGTGGATAGGGTTGGGTGGGTTAGTTGTAGGGTTGGCAGGTGCAGGGTGCCAATTTTCACGTATAGGTGTATGATTGTGATTAGCAGGGGTAGAGAGCTTACTAGCGTGTAGAATAGCAGGTAGATGCCAGCGCTTAGGCGTTCTGGTTGGTTCCCCCATCGGGTGATTAAGATTAGGGTGGGAATGAGGGTTGCTTCAAATGAGATGTAAAATAGTGCTAGTTCTGTGGTGGAAAAGGCTAGTAGGATGAATGGCTGGACTGCGACTAAGGTTGAGATAAAGATTCGTTTGCGTTGTAGGGGTTCTTGTTGCAGGTGGTTTTGGCTTGCTATGATTATGAGTGGGAGTAGTCAGCAGGATAGTACTAGGAGGGGGGATGAGATTTGGTCAATTCCTGTTCAGTTGGATAAAAATTTGTAGGGGTAGTAGGTTGGGATTAATCACTGTAGGCTTAGGGCAGCGATTAGGAGGCTGTATAAGGTGGTGTTAGTCCATAGAAATTTTGGTGGAGACAGCAGGGCTGTTGGAAGAAGTATGATTGTGGGTAGGATGATTTTTAGCATTGCAGGAGGTTTAGGTTGTGTAGATGGTCGGAGCCATGTGTGCGGGTGGAGGCTACTAGGATGGCCAGGCCTGTGCCCGCCTCACACGCTGAGAAGGTTAGCATGAGAATTGGTACCATGGTGAATGAGGAGACTTGGTTTTCGATGGATCATACTGATAGGCCTACGAATATCGATAATATTATGCTTTCAAGGCATAGTAGGGCGGATACTAGGTGGGTTCGGTGGAAGGCTAGTCCTAGTCCGCTGAAAATGAAGGCTGAGTAGAAGCTTAAATGTAGGGGCGACATAAGAAAGTTACAGGGTTGGCTGTAATCTGCTGGGTCGAAACCAGCTATCTTTTTGGTTAGACTAACTTTCTGTTATTCTGCTCATTCTAGGCCCCCTTGAATTCACTCGTAGGCCAGTCCGAGTGTTAGGAGAAGGAGGATCACTACAGTTCAGGTGAGGGTCATTAGGGGGGATTGGAGTTGGACGGCTCATGGCAGGGGGAGTAGGAGGGCGATTTCTAGGTCGAATAGGACGAACAGGATGGCTACTGAGGAAGAATCGGACTGAGAATGGTAATCGAGCAGATCCAAGTGGGTCGAATCCACATTCGTACGGTGAGAGTTTCTCTGAGTCGGGGTTTATTTGGGTGAGTCAGAAGTTTAATGCGGTTAGGGCGGCGCTTAGGATTGATGATAGGGCGAATATGAACATGAGTGCGTTCATTGCTCTCCTCTGGGTTTATACCAGATTCTAGAGATTGGAAGTCAATTGTAATTAATATACTAGAAGAGCAAGATCCTCATCAGTAGATGGTTATGTAGAGGAATAGTCAGATGACGTCTACGAAGTGTCAGTATCAGGCTGCTGCCTCGAATCCGAAGTGGTGGTCTGATGTAAAGTGGAACTTGATCAGTCGGAAGAGGCAGACGGTCAGGAAGGAGGATCCGATGATTACGTGGAGTCCGTGGAATCCAGTGGCAACGAAGAAGGTAGATCCGTAGACGCTATCGGCGATTGAGAATGGGGCTTCGTGGTATTCTATTGCTTGTAGGGCTGTGAAGTAGAATCCCAGGAGGATCGTTAGGGTTAGGGCGTGGATGGCGTGTTTTCGGTTTCCTTCTGTGATGCTGTGATGGGCTCACGTTACGGTAACGCCTGAGGCTAGTAGGATGGCTGTGTTTAGTAGGGGGACTTCTATCGGGTTGAGTGGTTTAATTCCTGTTGGGGGTCATTGGCCTCCTAGTTCTGGGGTTGGGGCCAGGCTCGAGTGGAAGAACGCTCAGAAGAACCCTAAGAAGAAGAATGCTTCGGATGTGATGAAAAGGATTATGCCGTATCGTAGGCCTTTTTGGACTGTGGGAGTGTGATGGCCTTGGAAGGTGCTTTCTCGTACAATGTCTCGTCATCATTGGAGTATTACTAGGAGTATTGAGATGAGGCCTAGGGTTAGTAGTATGGATGAGTTGTAGTGGAATCACATGATTAATCCTGAGGTTGTGAGTAGGGCGGCGGCTGCCCCGAAGATTGGTCAAGGGCTTGGGTCAACTATGTGGTATGAGTGTGCTTGGTGTGCCATTAGATGTTTTCTTGTAAGTATAGGCTTAGAAGGAGCACGAAGACGTAGGCCTGGATTATGGCTACTGCTACTTCTAGGATGGTTAGGAGTAGTAGGATGATTATTGTTAGGATGGATACTGCAGGAAGGGTGGGTATTAATGCAATGGAGGCTGTAGAGATGAGTTGGATGAGTAAGTGTCCTGCTGTAAGGTTGGCTGTAAGGCGGACTCCGAGGGCTAGGGGGCGGATTAGTAGGCTGGTTGTTTCGATCAGGATTAGTGCGGGGATTAGGGGTGTAGGGGTACCTTCGGGTAATAGGTGGGCTAAAGAGGCTGATGGTTGGTTTCGTAGGCCTGTTAGTAGTGTGGCGAGCCATAGTGGGAAGGCTAGGGCTATGTTCATAGATAGTTGGGTGGTTGGGGTGAATGTATATGGAAGGAGGCCTAGAAGGTTGATTGTAAGAAGTATGATTATTAGGGATGTAAATATTATGGCTCATTTGTGGCCATTTTTGTTGAGTGGGACTATTAGTTGTTTTGTGATTAGGTGAAGGAGTCATGTTTGGATAGTAGAAAGGTGGTTGTTGATTCATCGGTTGTTTGGGGACGGGAATAGTAGGGCTGGGAAGAGTAGGGATAGTAGGATTAAGGGGATGCCGAATAGATTGGGGCTGGAAAATTGGTCAAAGAAGCTTAGGTTCATGGTCAGGATCATGGTGTGGGTTTGGTAGTGAGGGAGGTCTTATTTGATGGGGGGTTGGTTGTGGTGAAGGCTAGTAGTTTTGGTTGGATGAGGAGTGCTAGGGTTAATCAGGTTATAATTATGATTGAAAATCATGGTGCGGGGTTAAGCTGTGGCATATCATTAAGGAGGGGGAAGTCCCTCTTTGGCTAGCTTAAAAGGCTAGTGCTGTTGCATAGCTTCTTAATGATTAGGATGATGATAGAAGGGACGATCAGGCCTCGAAATGTGGGAGTGGGGTTGATTCTACTACAATGGGTATGTAGCTGTGATTAGCCCCGCAAATTTCTGAGCATTGTCCGTAAAAAATCCCAGGCCGGGTGGTAATGAATGAAGTTTGGTTTAGTCGGCCTGGGATTGCGTCTGTTTTAACTCCGAGCGTTGGGACTGCTCAGGAGTGGAGTACGTCTCCTGCAGTAATGATTACGCGGATGGGGGATTCTATTGGGATAACTACGCGGTGGTCAACTTCTAGCAGTCGGAAGTGGCCGTTGGGTAAGTCTGGGGTGGGCACTATGTAGGAGTCGAATGATAGGTCTTTGAAGTCTGTGTATTCGTAGCTTCAGTATCATTGGTGGCCGATGGCTTTTAGGGTGAGGTCTGGTTCATCGATTTCGTCCATTATGTAGAGGATTTGTAGGGATGGGAGGGCGAGGAGTACCAGGACGATAGCAGGTAGGATTGTCCAGATCAGCTCTACTTCTTGGGCGTCTACAGCATTGGACGAGAGTTTTTCTGTTAGTATGTGGGCTAAAAGGTAGAGAACTAGGCTGCAGATAGCTAGGGCAACGATTAGGGCGTGGTCGTGGAATTCAACGAGTTCTTCTATGATGGGTGATGAGGCGTCTTGGAATCCTAGTTGGGAGTGGTTGGCCACATGAGATGTACAGGATTTTTACCTGTGATTTAGTCTTGACAAGGCTATGTAATTGGTTTACTAACGTCTCATAAGAAAGAAGCATGAGCGGTTAATGCAGTTGGCTTGAAACCAGCATGTGAGGGTTCGATTCCTTCCTTTCTTGTACTTGGACGAAGGCCGGTTCCTCGAAAGTATGGTATGGGGGAGGGCAGCCGTGGATTCATTCAACGTTTGTGGTAGTTAGTTCTGGTTGTAGGACTTTTCGTTTGGCCGAAAAGGCTTCTCAGATGATGAATATTAGTATGATTACGGCTACTATTGAGATTAGGGAGCCGATGGAGGAAATGGTGTTTCATAGTGTGTAGGCGTCGGGATAGTCCGAGTATCGTCGGGGTATTCCTGCTAGGCCTAGGAAGTGCTGGGGGAAGAACGTTAGGTTTACTCCTGTAAATATTACCCCGAAGTGGGCTTTTGCTCATGTTTGGTGTAGGGTAAACCCAGTGAGTAGTGGGAATCAGTGAGTAAATCCTGCTAGAATGGCAAAGACGGCGCCTATGGATAGGACGTAGTGGAAGTGGGCAACTACGTAGTACGTGTCGTGCAGGGCGATGTCTAGGGAAGAGTTTGCAAGAACGATTCCTGTTAATCCTCCGATGGTAAATAGGAAGATAAATCCTAGAGCTCATAGTATTGGGGGGTCTCATTTGATTGTTCCTCCGTGCAGGGTGGCTAGTCAGCTAAATACTTTGATTCCGGTAGGGATGGCAATGATTATAGTGGCTGATGTAAAGTAGGCTCGGGTATCAACGTCTATTCCTACTGTAAACATGTGGTGAGCTCAGACGATGAATCCTAGGAAGCCGATGGATAGTATGGCTCAGACTATTCCCATGTAGCCGAAGGGCTCCTTTTTGCCTGAGTAGTACGTGACTACGTGTGAGATGATTCCGAACCCCGGTAGGATCAGAATATAGACTTCTGGGTGTCCGAAGAATCAGAATAGGTGTTGGTACAGGATTGGGTCTCCTCCTCCAGCGGGGTCGAAGAATGTGGTGTTTAGGTTTCGATCAGTTAGTAATATTGTAATACCGGCGGCGAGTACGGGGAGTGATAGAAGGAGTAGGATGGCGGTAATTAGTACGGATCAGACAAATAGTGGGGTTTGGTATTGTGAGAGTGCGGGGGGTTTTATGTTGATGGCTGTGGTGATAAAGTTGATGGCCCCAAGGATGGAGGAGATACCGGCTAAGTGGAGTGAGAAGATAGCCAGGTCTACTGAAGCTCCGGCGCGGGCAAGGTTACCTGCTAGGGGAGGGTAGACAGTTCAGCCTGTGCCGGCGCCAGCTTCTACAGTGGATGAGGCTAGTAGTAGGAGGAATGATGGGGGGAGGAGTCAAAAGCTTATGTTGTTTATTCGCGGGAATGCTATGTCGGGGGCACCGATTATGAGGGGGACTAATCAGTTGCCGAATCCTCCGATCATGATGGGTATGACTATAAAGAAGATTATTACAAAGGCGTGAGCGGTAACGATTACATTGTAAATTTGGTCGTCGCCTAGGAGAGTCCCTGGTTGTCCTAGTTCTGCGCGGATTAATAGGCTGAGTGCGGTGCCGACTATTCCTGCTCATGCCCCGAAGATGAGGTACAGGGTGCCAATATCCTTATGGTTAGTGGAAAATAGTCATCGGTTGATGAAGGTGACGGGTAAGATGGCTGAGTGTTGAAGCGTTAGGCTGTAGTCCTTTTTACAGAGGTTTAATTCCTCTTCTTATCGGCTCTGTAGTGAAATTCATGTTGAGTTGCAAGCTCATCGATGCGCACTAGGGTGCGTCAGGGTCTTTGTAGGCAGAAGCCAATTGGTTTAGGCATTTAGCTGTTAACTAGAGTTTTGTGGGATCGAAGCCCATCTGTCTAGGGAGGCTTTAGCTTAATTAGAGCGTCTGACTTGCATTCAGAAGATACAGGTTAATATTCTGTAAGTCTTAATGTGCAGAAACTAAGAGGGTTTAACTCTTATTTAAGGCTTTGAAGGCCTTCGGTTTGGGGTGTTATCCTAAGTTTCTAGACAATGGCATGTATTATTGGGGACAGGGGAAGTAAGAGAATTGATAGTGAGGCAAGGACCGCAGTAGGTGTGCTTGGGGCTTTGCTAGTGTATCATTGTTTTATGTGGTTAGAGGAGTTGGGGGGAAGGGTAATTGTTGAGTGGTATGCGAGGCGTAGGTAGAAGAAGAGGCTGAGCAGTGATAGCATGGCAATTGCCATGGCTGCTGGTGTTATTTCCTGTTTAGTTAGTTCTTGGATGATAAGTCACTTTGGTATAAAGCCTGTTAATGGGGGGAGGCCTGCTAGGGATAAAAGTACTAGTATTAGGGTGGCGTTTAGCACTGGGGTTTTTGTTCATGAGGTTGTGATCATGGATAGGTTAAGGGCTTTGATTTTGTTAAGGGCTAGGAATACGGCTGATGTTATGATTGTGTATAGGTAGAAGGTAAGTAAGGCCAATTTGGGGCTGTAAACTAGGATGATGGCGATTCAGCCTAAGTGGGAGATGGACGAGAAGGCTAGGATTTTGCGTGTTTGTGTTTGGTTCAGTCCTATTCAGCCTCCTAGTGCTGTTGAGGCTAGGGCCATGGCGGTGAGTAGAGCTGGGTCGAGGGATTTGGATGTTAGTAGGAGCAGGGTTAGTGGGGGGAATTTTATGAGGGTCGAGAGTAGCAGGGCTGTTATTAGTGGCGATCCTTGTAGTACTTCTGGGAATCAGAAGTGAAATGGCACTAGGCCCAGTTTAATAGCGATTGCTGCTGTCAGTAGTAGACAGGAGGCTGGGTGGTTTATTTGTGTGATGTCTCATTGGCCGGTGACTCAGGCATTGGTTATGCTAGAGAATAGGACCAGGGCGGAAGCAGCTGCTTGGGTTAGGAAGTCTCTGGACTCACTGAAGTGCATCCCCAGTGGTGCCAGTGCACTCTCTGGACTCACTGCACTGCATCCCCAGTGGTGCCAGTGCACTCTCTGGACTCACTGCACTGCATCCCCAGTGGTGCCAGTGCACTCTCTGGACTCACTGCACTGCATCACCAGTGGTGCCAGTGCACTCCCTGGACTCACTGGACTGCATCACCAGTGGTGCCAGTGCACTCCCTGGACTCACTGCACTGCATCCCCAGTGGTTCCAGTGCATTCACTGGACTCACAGTACTGCATCTCCAGTGGTGCCAGTGCACTCTCTTGACTCACTGCAGTGCATCCCCAGTGGTGCCAGTGCACTCTGTGGACTCACTGCACTGCATCCCCAGTGGTGCCAGTGCACTCACTGGACTCACTGTACTGCATCACAGGTGGTGCCAGTGCACTCTCTGGACTCACTGCACCGCATCCTCAGTGGTTCCAGTGCATTCACTGGACTCACAGTACTGCATCTCCAGTGGTGCCAGTGCACTCTCTGGGCTAACTGCAGTGCATCCCCAGTGGTGCCAGTGCGCTCTCTGGACTCACTGCAGTGCATCCCCAGTGGTGCCAGTGCACTCTCTGGACTCACTGCACTGCATCCCCAGTGATGCCAGTGCACTCTCTGGACTCACTGCACTGCATCCCCAGTGGTGCCAGTGCACTCTCTGGACTCACTGCACTGCATCCCCAGTGGTGCCAGTGCACTCTCTGGACTCACTGCACTGCATCCCCATTGGTGCCAGTGCACTCTGTGGACTCACTGTACTGCATCCCCAGTGGTGCCAGTGCACTCTCTGGACTCACTGCAGTGCATCCCCAGTGGTGCCAGTGCACTCTGTGGACTCACTGCAGTGCATCCCCAGTGGTGCCAGTGCACTCTCTGGACTCACTGCAGTGCATCCCCAGTGGTGCCAGTGCACTCTCTGGACTCACTGCACTGCATCCCCAGTGGTTCCAGTGCATTCACTGGACTCACTGTACTGCATCTCCAGTGGTGCCAGTGCACTCTCTGGACTCACTGCACTGCATCCACAGTGGTGCTAGTGCACTCTGTGGACTGACTGCACTGCATCCCCAGTGGTGCCAGTGCACTCTCTGGACTCACTGAAGGGCATTCGCAGTGGTGCCAGTGCACTCTCTGGACTCACTGCAGTGCATCCCCAGTGGTGCCAGTACACTCACTGGGCTGACTGCACTGCATCCCCAGTGGAGCCAGTGCACTGTCTGGACTCACTGCAGTGCATCTCCAGTGGTGCCAGGGTACTCTCAGGACTCACTGCACTGCATCCCCAGTGGTGCCAGTGCACTCTGTGGACTCACTGTACCGCATCCCCAGTGGTGCCAGTGCACTCTCTGGACTCACTGCAGTGCATCCCCAGTGGTGCCAGTGCACTCTGTGGACTCACTGCAGTGCATCCCCAGTGGTGCCAGTGCACTCTCTGGACTCACTGCAGTGCATCCCCAGTGGTGCCAGTGCACTCTCTGGACTCACTGCAGTGCATCCCCAGTGGTGCCAATGCACTCTACGGACTCACTGCACTACATCCCCAGTGGTGCCAGTGCACTCACTGGACTTACTGTACTGCATCATCAGTGGTGCCAGTGCACTCTCTGGACTCACTGCAGTGCATCCCCAGTGGTGCAAGTGCACTCTCTCGAGTCACTGCACTACATCCCCAGTGGAGCCAGTGCACTCACTGGACTCACTGTACTGCATCATCTATGGTGCCAGTGCACTCTCTGGACTCACTGCACTGCATCCCCAGTGGTGCCAGTGCACTCTCTGGACTCACTGCAGTGCATCACCAGTGGTGCCAGTGCACTCTCTGGACTCACTGCACTGCATCCCCAGTGGTGCAAGTGCACTCTCTCGAGTCACTGTTCTACATCCCCAGTGGTGCCAGTGCACTCACTGGACTCACTGTACTGCATCATCTGTGGTGCCAGTGCACTCTCTGGACTCACTGCAGTGCATCCCCAGTGGTGCCAGTGCACTCTCTAGACTCACTGCACTGCATCCCCAGTGGTGCCAGTGCACTCTCTGGACTCACTATACTGCATCACCATTGGTGCCAGTGCACTCACTGGACTCACTGCACTGCATCCCCAGTGCTGCCAGTGCATTCACTGGACTCACTGGACTGCATCTCCAGTGGTGCCAGTGCACTCTCAGGGCTCACTGCAGTGCATCCCCAGTGGTGCCAGTGCAATCTCTGGACTCACTGCACTGCATCCCCAGTGGTGCCAGTGCACTCTCTGGACTCACTGCAGTGCATCCCCAGTGGTGCCAGTGCACTCTCTGGACTCACTGGACACATCCCCAGTGGTGCCAGTGCACTCTCTGGACTCACTGCACTGAAGCCCCAGTGGTGCCAGTGCACTCTCTGGACTCACTGCAGGGCATCCCCATTGGTGCCAGTGCACTCTCTGGACTCACTGCACTGCATTCCCAGTGGTGCCAGTGAAGTCTCTGGACTCACTGCACTGCATCCCCAGTGGTGCCAGTGCACTCTCTGTACTCACTGCAGTGCATCCCCAGTGGTGCCAGTGCACTCTCTGGACTCACTGCAGTGCATCCCCAGTGGTGCCAGTACACTCACTGGACTCACTGCACTGCATCCCCAGTGGTGCCAGTGCACTCTCTGGACTCACTAAACTGCATCCCCAGTGGTGCCAGTGTACTCTCTGGACTCACTGCACTGCAACACCAGTGCTGCCAGTGCATTCACTGGACTCACTGTACTGCACCTACAGTGGTGCCAATGCACTCTCTGGGCTCACTGCAGTGCATCCCCAGTGGTGCCAGTGCACTCTCTGGACTCACTGCACTGCATCCCCAGTGGTGCCAGTGCACTCGCTGGATTCACTGGACTGCATCCCCAGTGGTGCTAGTGCACTCTCTGGAATCACTGCAGTGCATCCCCAGTGGTGCCAGTGCACTCTCAGGACTCACTGAAGTGCATTCTCAGTGGTGCCAGTGCACTCTCTGGTCTCACTGCAGTGCATCCCCAGGGGTGCCAGTGCACTCTCTGGACTCACTGAACTGCATTCCCAGTGGTGCCAGTGCACTCTCTGGACTCACTGCACTGCATCCCCAGTGGTGCCAGTGCACTCTCTGGACTCACTGCACTGCATCCCCAGTGGTGCCAGTGCACTCTCTGGACTCACTGCAGGGCATCCACAGTGGTGCCAGTGCACTCTCTGGACTCACTGCACTGCATCCCCAGTGGTGCCAGTGCACTCTCTCTGGACTCACTGTACTGCACCCCCAGTGGTGCCAGTGCACTCACTGGGCTGACTGCACTGCATCCCCTGTGGTGCCAGTGCACTCTCTGGACTCACTGCAGTGCATCCCCAGTGGTGCCAAAGCACTCTCTGGACTCCCGGCACCGCATCCCCAGTGGTGCCAGTGCACTCTCTGGACTCACTGCACCGCATCCCCAGTGGTGCCAGTGCACTCTCTGGACTCACTGCAGGGCATCCCCAGTGGAGCCAGTGCACTCTCTGGAGTCACTGCACTGCATCCCCCGTGGTGCCAGTGCACTCTCTGGACTGACTGCACTGCATCCCCAGTGGTGCCAGTGCACTCTGTGGCCTCACTGCACTGCAACCCCAGTGCTGCCAGTGCACTCTCTGGACTCACTGCACTGCATCCCCAGTGGTGCCAGTGCACTCTCTGGACTCACTGCAGGGCATCCCCAGTGGTGCCAGTGCACTCTCTGGACTCACTGCAGGGCATCACCAGTGGTGCCAGTGCACTCACTGGACTCACTGTACTGCATCACCAGTGGTGCCAGTGCACTCTCTGGACTCACTGCACTGCATCCCCAGTGGTGCCAGTGCACTCACTGGACTCACTGCACTGCATCCCGAGTGGTGCCAGTGCACTCTCTCGAGTAACTGCAGTACATCCCCAGTGATGCCAGTGCACTCACTGGACTCACTGTACTTCATCATCGGTGGTGCCAGTGCACTCTCTGGACTTACTGCACTGCTTCCCCAGTGGTGCCAGTGCACTCTCTGGACTCACTGCACTGCAGGCCCAGGGGTGCCAGTGCACTCTCTGGACTCACTGCACTGCATCCCCAGTGGTGCCAGTGCACTCTCTGGACTCACTGCAGGGCATCCCCATTGGTGCCAGTGCACTGTCTGGACTCACTGCAGTGCATCCCCAGTGGTGCCAGTGCACTCTCTGGACTCACTGTACTGCACCCTCAGTGGTGCTAGTGCACTCACTGGACTGACTGCACTGCATCCCCAGTGGTGCCAGTGCACTCACTGGACTCACTGGACACATCCCCAGTGGAGCCAGTGCACTCTCTGGACTCACTGCAGGGCATCCCCAGTGGTGCCAGTGCACTCTCTGGACTCACTGCACTGCATCCCCAGTGGTGCCAGTGTACTCACTGGACTGACTGCACTGCATCCCCAGTGGTGCCAGTGAGCTCTCCGGAGTCACAGCACTGCATCCCCAGTGGTGCCAGTGCACTCACTGGACACACTGTACTGCATCACAGGTGGTGCCAGTGCACTCTCTGCACTCACTGCACAGCATCCCCAGTGGTGCCAGTGCATTCCCTGGACTCACTGGACTGCATTACCAGTGGTGCCAGTGCACTCTCTGGACTCAATGCACTGCATCCCCAGTGGTGCCAGTGCACTCTCTGGACTCACTGCACTGCATCACCAGTGGTGCCAGTGTACTCTCTGGACTCACTGCACTGCATCCCCAGTGGTGCCAGAGCACTCTCTGGACTCACTGCACTGCATCCCCAGTGGTGTCAGTGCACTCTCTGGACTCACTGCACTATACCCCGTGGTGTCAGTGCACTCTCTGTAGTCACTGAAGTGCATCCCCAGAGGTGCCAGTGCACTCTCTGGACTCACTGCACTGCATCCCCAGTGGTGCCAGTGCGCTCTCTGGACTCACTGCACTGCATCCCCAGTGGTGCCAGTGCACTCTCTGGACTCACTGCACTGCATCCCCAGTGGTGCCAGTGCACTCTCTCGAGTAACTGCACTACATCCCCAGTGGTGCCAGTGCACTCACTGGACTCACTGTACTTCATCATCGGTGGTGCCAGTGCACTCTCTGGACTTACTGCACTGCTTCCCCAGTGGTGCCAGTGCACTCTCTGGACTCACTGCACTGCAGGCCCAGTGGAGCCAGTGCACTCACTGGACTCACAGTACTGCATCACCAGTGCTGCCAGTGCACTCTCTGGACTCACTGCACTGCATCCCCAGTGGTTCCAGTGCATTCACTTGACTCACTGTACTGCATCTCCAGTGGTGCCAGTGCACTCTCTGGACTCACTGCAGTGCATCCCCAGTGGTGCCATTGAGCTCTCTGGACTCACTGCACTGCATCCCCAGTGGTGCCAGTGTACTAACAGGATTCACTGCACTGCATCCCCAGTGGTGCTAGTGCACTCTCTGGACTAACTGCAGTGCATCCCCAGTGGTGCCAGTGCACTCTCTGGACTCACTGTACTGCATCACCAGTGGTGACAGTGCACTCTCTGGACTCACTGCAGTGCATCCCCAGTGGTGCCAGTGCACTCTCTGGACACACTGCACTGAGCCCCAGTGGTGACAGTGCACCCTCTGGACTCACTGCACTGCATCCCCAGTGGTGCCAGTGCACTCTCTGGACTCACTGCAGTGCATCCCCAGTGGTGCCAGTGCACTCTCTGGACTCACTGTACTGCATCACCAGTGGTGCCAGTGCACTCTCTGGACTCATTGCAGTGCATCCCCACTGGTGCCAGTGCACTCTCTGGACTTACTGCACTGCAGCCCCAGTGGTGCCAGTGCACTCTCTGGACTCACTTCTCTGCATCCCCAGTGGTGCCAGTACACTCTCTGGACTCACTGTACTGCATCCCCAGTGTTGCCAGTGCACTCTGTGGACTCACTGCACTGCATCCCTAGTGGTGCCAGTGCACTCTCTGGACTCACTGCACTGCATCCCCAGTGGTGCCAGTGCACTCTCTGGACTCACTGTACTGCATCCCCAGTGTTGCCAGTGCACTCTGTGGACTCACTGTACTGCATCCCCAATGGTGCCAGTGCACTCTCTGGACTCACTGCAGTGCATCCCCGGTGGTGCCAGTGCACTCTCTGGACTCACTGAAGTGCATCCCCAGTGGTGCCAGTGCACTCTCTGGACACACTGCACTGCATCCCCAGTAGCGCCAGTGCACTCTCTAGACTCACTGCAGTGCATCCCCAGTAGTGCCAGTGCACTCTCTGGACTCACTGCACTGCATCCCCAGTGGTGCCAGTGCACTCTCTGGACTCACTGCAGTGCATCATCAGTGGTGCCAGTGCACTCTCTGGACTCACTGCACTGCATCCCCAGTGGTGCAAGTGCACTCTCTCGAGTCACTGCACTACATCCCCAATGGAGACAGTGCACTCACTGGACTCACTGTACTGCATCATCTATGGCGCCAGTGCACTCTCTGGACTCACTGCACTGCATCCCCAGTGGTGCCAGTGCACTCTCTGGACTCACTGCACTGCATCCCCAGTGGTGCCAGTGCACTCTCTGGACTCACTGCAGGGCATCCCCAGTGGTGCCAGTGCACTGTCTGGACTCACTGCAGTGCATCCCCAGTGGTGCCAGTGCACTCTCTGGACTCACTGTACTGCACCCCCAGTGGTGCTAGTGCACTCACTGGACTGACTGCACTGCATCCCCAGTGGTGCCAGTGCACTCACTGGACTCACTGGACACATCCCCAGTGGAGCCACTGCACTCTCTGGACTCACTGCAGGGCATCCCCAGTGGTGCCAGTGCACTCTCTGGACTCACTGCACTGCATCCCCAGTGGTGCCAGTGTACTCACTGGACTGACTGCACTGCATCCCCAGTGGTGCCAGTGCGCTCTCCGGAGTCACAGCACTGCATCCCCAGTGGTGCCAGTGCACTCACTGGACACACTGTACTGCATCACAGGTGGTGCCAGTGCACTCTCTGGACTCACTGCACAGCATCCCCAGTGGTTCCAGTGCATTCACTGGACTCACTGTACTGCATCTCCAGTGGTGCCAGTGCACTCTCTGGACTCACTGCACTGCATCCACAGTGGTGCTAGTGCACTCTGTGGACTGACTGCACTGCATCCCCAGTGGTGCCAGTGCACTCTCTGGACTCACTGAAGGGCATTCGCAGTGGTGCCAGTGCACTCTCTGGACTCACTGCAGTGCATCCCCAGTGGTGCCAGTACACTCACTGGGCTGACTGCACTGCATCCCCAGTGGAGCCAGTGCACTGTCTGGACTCACTGCAGTGCATCTCCAGTGGTGCCAGGGTACTCTCAGGACTCACTGCACTGCATCCCCAGTGGTGCCAGTGCACTCTGTGGACTCACTGTACCGCATCCCCAGTGGTGCCAGTGCACTCTCTGGACTCACTGCAGTGCATCCCCAGTGGTGCCAGTGCACTCTCTGGACTCACTGCAGTGCATCCCCAGTGGTGCCAGTGCACTCTCTGGACTCACTGCAGTGCATCCCCAGTGGTGCCAGTGCACTCTCTGGACTCACTGCAGTGCATCCCCAGTGGTGCCAGTGCACTCTCTGGACTCACTGCAGTGCATCCCCAGTGGTGCCAATGCACTCTACGGACTCACTGCACTACATCCCCAGTGGTGCCAGTGCACTCACTGGACTTACTGTACTGCATCATCAGTGGTGCCAGTGCACTCTCTGGACTCACTGCAGTGCATCCCCAGTGGTGCAAGTGCACTCTCTCGAGTCACTGCACTACATCCCCAGTGGAGCCAGTGCACTCACTGGACTCACTGTACTGCATCATCTATGGTGCCAGTGCACTCTCTGGACTCACTGCACTGCATCCCCAGTGGTGCCAGTGCACTCTCTGGACTCACTGCAGTGCATCACCAGTGGTGCCAGTGCACTCTCTGGACTCACTGCACTGCATCCCCAGTGGTGCAAGTGCACTCTCTCGAGTCACTGTTCTACATCCCCAGTGGTGCCAGTGCACTCACTGGACTCACTGTACTGCATCATCTGTGGTGCCAGTGCACTCTCTGGACTCACTGCAGTGCATCCCCAGTGGTGCCAGTGCACTCTCTAGACTCACTGCACTGCATCCCCAGTGGTGCCAGTGCACTCTCTGGACTCACTATACTGCATCACCATTGGTGCCAGTGCACTCACTGGACTCACTGCACTGCATCCCCAGTGCTGCCAGTGCATTCACTGGACTCACTGGACTGCATCTCCAGTGGTGCCAGTGCACTCTCAGGGCTCACTGCAGTGCATCCCCAGTGGTGCCAGTGCAATCTCTGGACTCACTGCACTGCATCCCCAGTGGTGCCAGTGCACTCTCTGGACTCACTGCAGTGCATCCCCAGTGGTGCCAGTGCACTCTCTGGACTCACTGGACACATCCCCAGTGGTGCCAGTGCACTCTCTGGACTCACTGCACTGAAGCCCCAGTGGTGCCAGTGCACTCTCTGGACTCACTGCAGGGCATCCCCATTGGTGCCAGTGCACTCTCTGGACTCACTGCACTGCATTCCCAGTGGTGCCAGTGAAGTCTCTGGACTCACTGCACTGCATCCCCAGTGGTGCCAGTGCACTCTCTGTACTCACTGCAGTGCATCCCCAGTGGTGCCAGTGCACTCTCTGGACTCACTGCAGTGCATCCCCAGTGGTGCCAGTACACTCACTGGACTCACTGCACTGCATCCCCAGTGGTGCCAGTGCACTCTCTGGACTCACTAAACTGCATCCCCAGTGGTGCCAGTGTACTCTCTGGACTCACTGCACTGCAACACCAGTGCTGCCAGTGCATTCACTGGACTCACTGTACTGCACCTACAGTGGTGCCAATGCACTCTCTGGGCTCACTGCAGTGCATCCCCAGTGGTGCCAGTGCACTCTCTGGACTCACTGCACTGCATCCCCAGTGGTGCCAGTGCACTCGCTGGATTCACTGGACTGCATCCCCAGTGGTGCTAGTGCACTCTCTGGAATCACTGCAGTGCATCCCCAGTGGTGCCAGTGCACTCTCAGGACTCACTGAAGTGCATTCTCAGTGGTGCCAGTGCACTCTCTGGTCTCACTGCAGTGCATCCCCAGGGGTGCCAGTGCACTCTCTGGACTCACTGAACTGCATTCCCAGTGGTGCCAGTGCACTCTCTGGACTCACTGCACTGCATCCCCAGTGGTGCCAGTGCACTCTCTGGACTCACTGCACTGCATCCCCAGTGGTGCCAGTGCACTCTCTGGACTCACTGCAGGGCATCCCCAGTGGTGCCAGTGCACTCTCTGGACTCACTGCACTGCATCCCCAGTGGTGCCAGTGCACTCTCTCTGGACTCACTGTACTGCACCCCCAGTGGTGCCAGTGCACTCACTGGGCTGACTGCACTGCATCCCCTGTGGTGCCAGTGCACTCTCTGGACTCACTGCAGTGCATCCCCAGTGGTGCCAAAGCACTCTCTGGACTCCCGGCACCGCATCCCCAGTGGTGCCAGTGCACTCTCTGGACTCACTGCACCGCATCCCCAGTGGTGCCAGTGCACTCTCTGGAGTCACTGCACTGCATCCCCCGTGGTGCCAGTGCACTCTCTGGACTGACTGCACTGCATCCCCAGTGGTGCCAGTGCACTCTGTGGCCTCACTGCACTGCAACCCCAGTGCTGCCAGTGCACTCTCTGGACTCACTGCACTGCATCCCCAGTGGTGCCAGTGCACTCTCTGGACTCACTGCAGGGCATCCCCAGTGGTGCCAGTGCACTCTCTGGACTCACTGCAGGGCATCACCAGTGGTGCCAGTGCACTCACTGGACTCACTGTACTGCATCACCAGTGGTGCCAGTGCACTCTCTGGACTCACTGCACTGCATCCCCAGTGGTGCCAGTGCACTCACTGGACTCACTGCACTGCATCCCGAGTGGTGCCAGTGCACTCTCTCGAGTAACTGCAGTACATCCCCAGTGATGCCAGTGCACTCACTGGACTCACTGTACTTCATCATCGGTGGTGCCAGTGCACTCTCTGGACTTACTGCACTGCTTCCCCAGTGGTGCCAGTGCACTCTCTGGACTCACTGCACTGCAGGCCCAGGGGTGCCAGTGCACTCTCTGGACTCACTGCACTGCATCCCCAGTGGTGCCAGTGCACTCTCTGGACTCACTGCAGGGCATCCCCATTGGTGCCAGTGCACTGTCTGGACTCACTGCAGTGCATCCCCAGTGGTGCCAGTGCACTCTCTGGACTCACTGTACTGCACCCTCAGTGGTGCTAGTGCACTCACTGGACTGACTGCACTGCATCCCCAGTGGTGCCAGTGCACTCACTGGACTCACTGGACACATCCCCAGTGGAGCCAGTGCACTCTCTGGACTCACTGCAGGGCATCCCCAGTGGTGCCAGTGCACTCTCTGGACTCACTGCACTGCATCCCCAGTGGTGCCAGTGTACTCACTGGACTGACTGCACTGCATCCCCAGTGGTGCCAGTGAGCTCTCCGGAGTCACAGCACTGCATCCCCAGTGGTGCCAGTGCACTCACTGGACACACTGTACTGCATCACAGGTGGTGCCAGTGCACTCTCTGCACTCACTGCACAGCATCCCCAGTGGTGCCAGTGCATTCCCTGGACTCACTGGACTGCATTACCAGTGGTGCCAGTGCACTCTCTGGACTCAATGCACTGCATCCCCAGTGGTGCCAGTGCACTCTCTGGACTCACTGCACTGCATCACCAGTGGTGCCAGTGTACTCTCTGGACTCACTGCACTGCATCCCCAGTGGTGCCAGAGCACTCTCTGGACTCACTGCACTGCATCCCCAGTGGTGTCAGTGCACTCTCTGGACTCACTGCACTATACCCCGTGGTGTCAGTGCACTCTCTGTAGTCACTGAAGTGCATCCCCAGAGGTGCCAGTGCACTCTCTGGACTCACTGCACTGCATCCCCAGTGGTGCCAGTGCGCTCTCTGGACTCACTGCACTGCATCCCCAGTGGTGCCAGTGCACTCTCTGGACTCACTGCACTGCATCCCCAGTGGTGCCAGTGCACTCTCTCGAGTAACTGCACTACATCCCCAGTGGTGCCAGTGCACTCACTGGACTCACTGTACTTCATCATCGGTGGTGCCAGTGCACTCTCTGGACTTACTGCACTGCTTCCCCAGTGGTGCCAGTGCACTCTCTGGACTCACTGCACTGCAGGCCCAGTGGAGCCAGTGCACTCACTGGACTCACAGTACTGCATCACCAGTGCTGCCAGTGCACTCTCTGGACTCACTGCACTGCATCCCCAGTGGTTCCAGTGCATTCACTTGACTCACTGTACTGCATCTCCAGTGGTGCCAGTGCACTCTCTGGACTCACTGCAGTGCATCCCCAGTGGTGCCATTGAGCTCTCTGGACTCACTGCACTGCATCCCCAGTGGTGCCAGTGTACTAACAGGATTCACTGCACTGCATCCCCAGTGGTGCTAGTGCACTCTCTGGACTAACTGCAGTGCATCCCCAGTGGTGCCAGTGCACTCTCTGGACTCACTGTACTGCATCACCAGTGGTGACAGTGCACTCTCTGGACTCACTGCAGTGCATCCCCAGTGGTGCCAGTGCACTCTCTGGACACACTGCACTGAGCCCCAGTGGTGACAGTGCACCCTCTGGACTCACTGCACTGCATCCCCAGTGGTGCCAGTGCACTCTCTGGACTCACTGCAGTGCATCCCCAGTGGTGCCAGTGCACTCTCTGGACTCACTGTACTGCATCACCAGTGGTGCCAGTGCACTCTCTGGACTCATTGCAGTGCATCCCCACTGGTGCCAGTGCACTCTCTGGACTTACTGCACTGCAGCCCCAGTGGTGCCAGTGCACTCTCTGGACTCACTTCTCTGCATCCCCAGTGGTGCCAGTACACTCTCTGGACTCACTGTACTGCATCCCCAGTGTTGCCAGTGCACTCTGTGGACTCACTGCACTGCATCCCTAGTGGTGCCAGTGCACTCTCTGGACTCACTGCACTGCATCCCCAGTGGTGCCAGTGCACTCTCTGGACTCACTGTACTGCATCCCCAGTGTTGCCAGTGCACTCTGTGGACTCACTGTACTGCATCCGCAATGGTGCCAGTGCACTCTCTGGACTCACTGCAGTGCATCCCCGGTGGTGCCAGTGCACTCTCTGGACTCACTGAAGTGCATCCCCAGTGGTGCCAGTGCACTCTCTGGACACACTGCACTGCATCCCCAGTAGCGCCAGTGCACTCTCTAGACTCACTGCAGTGCATCCCCAGTAGTGCCAGTGCACTCTCTGGACTCACTGCACTGCATCCCCAGTGGTGCCAGTGCACTCTCTGGACTCACTGCAGTGCATCATCAGTGGTGCCAGTGCACTCTCTGGACTCACTGCACTGCATCCCCAGTGGTGCAAGTGCACTCTCTCGAGTCACTGCACTACATCCCCAATGGAGCCAGTGCACTCACTGGACTCACTGTACTGCATCATCTATGGCGCCAGTGCACTCTCTGGACTCACTGCACTGCATCCCCAGTGGTGCCAGTGCACTCTCTGGACTCACTGCACTGCATCCCCAGTGGTGCCAGTGCACTCTCTGGACTCACTGCAGGGCATCCCCAGTGGTGCCAGTGCACTGTCTGGACTCACTGCAGTGCATCCCCAGTGGTGCCAGTGCACTCTCTGGACTCACTGTACTGCACCCCCAGTGGTGCTAGTGCACTCACTGGACTGACTGCACTGCATCCCCAGTGGTGCCAGTGCACTCACTGGACTCACTGGACACATCCCCAGTGGAGCCACTGCACTCTCTGGACTCACTGCAGGGCATCCCCAGTGGTGCCAGTGCACTCTCTGGACTCACTGCACTGCATCCCCAGTGGTGCCAGTGTACTCACTGGACTGACTGCACTGCATCCCCAGTGGTGCCAGTGCGCTCTCCGGAGTCACAGCACTGCATCCCCAGTGGTGCCAGTGCACTCACTGGACACACTGTACTGCATCACAGGTGGTGCCAGTGCACTCTCTGGACTCACTGCACAGCATCCCCAGTGGTGCCAGTGCATTCCCTGGACTCACTGGACTGCATTACCAGTGGTGCCAGTGCACTCTCTGGACTCACTGCACTGCATCCCCAGTGGTGCCAGTGTACTCTCTGGACTCACTGCACTGCATCCTCAGTGGTGCCAGAGCACTCTCTGGACTCACTGCACTGCACCCGCAGTGGTGTCAGTGCACTCTCTGGACTCACTGCACTATACCCAGTGGTGTCAGTGCACTCTCTGTAGTCACTGAAGTGCATCCCCAGAGGTGCCAGTGCACTCTCTGGACTCACTGCACTGCATCCCCAGTGGTGCCAGTGCACTCTCTGGACTCACTGCACTACATCCCCAGTGGTGCCAGTGCACTCTCTGGACTCACTGCACTGTATCCCCAGTGGTGCCAGTGCAATCTCTGGACTCACTGCAGTGCATCCCCAGTGGTGCCAGTGCACTCTCTGGACTCACTGCAGTGCATCCCCAGTGGTGCCAGTGCACTCTCTGGACTCACTGTACTGCATCCCCAGTGGTGCCAGTGCACTCACTGGAGTCACTGGACACATCCCCAGTGCTGCCAGTGCACTCTCTGGACTCACTGCAGTGCATCCCCAGTGGTGCCAGTGCACTCTCTGGACTCACTGCAGGGCATCCCCATTGGTGCCAGTGCACTCTCTGGACTCACTGCACTGCATTCCCAGTGGTGCCAGTGAAGTCTCTGGACTCACTGCACTGCATCCCCAGTGGTGCCAGTGCAATCTCTGGACTCACTGCACTGCATCCCCAGTGGTGCCAGTGCACTCTCTGGACTCAGTGCACTGCATCCCCAGTGGTGCCAGTGCACTCTGTGGACTCACTGTACTGCATCCCCAGTGGTGCCAGTGCAATCTCTGGACTCACCTCAGTGCATCCCCAGTGGTGCCAGTGCACTCTCTGGACTCACTGCAGTGCATCCCCAGTGGTGCCAGTGCACTCTCTGGACTCACTGCAGTGCATCCCCAGTGGTGCCAGTGAACTCTCTGGACTAACTGCACTGCATCCCCAGTGGTGCCAGTGCACTCTCTGGACTCACTGCACTGCATCCCCAGTAGTGCCAGTGCACTCTCTGGACTCACTGCAGTGCATCCCCAGTGGTGCCAGTGCACTCTCTGGACTCACTGCAGTGCATCCCCAGTGGTGCCAGTGCACTCTCTGGACTCACTGCACTGCATCCCCAGTGGTGCCAGTGCACTCTCTGGACTCACTGCACTGCATCACCAGTGGTGCCAGTGTACTCTCTGGACTCACTGCACTGAATCCCCAGTGGTGCCAGTGCACTCTCTCGAGTAACTGCACTACATCCCCAGTGGTGCCAGTGCACTCACTGGACTCACTGTACTTCATCATCGGTGGTGCCAGTGCACTCTCTGGACTTACTGCACTGCTTCCCCAGTGGTGCCAGTGCACTCTCTGGACTCACTGCACTGCAGGCCCAGTGGAGCCAGTGCACTCACTGGACTCACAGTACTGCATCACCAGTGCTGCCAGTGCACTCTCTGGACTCACTGCACTGCATCCCCAGTGGTTCAAGAGCATTCACTTGACTCACTGTACTGCATCTCCAGTGGTGCCAGTGCACTCTCTGGACTCACTGCAGTGCATCCCCAGTGGTGCCATTGAGCTCTCTGGACTCACTGCACTGCATCCCCAGTGGTGCCAGTGTACTAACAGGATTCACTGCACTGCATCCCCAGTGGTGCTAATGCACTCTCTGGACTCACTGCACTGCATCCCCAGTGGTGCCAGTGCACTCTCTGGACTCACTGTACTGCATCACCAGTGGTGACAGTGCACTCTCTGGACTCACTGCAGTGCATCCCCAGTGGTGCCAGTGCACTCTCTGGACTCACTGAAGTGCATCCCCAGTGGTGCCAGTGCACTCTCTGGACTCACTGCACTGAAGCCCCAGTGGTGACAGTGCACTCTCTGGACTCACTGCACTGCATCCCCAGTGGTGCCAGTGCAATCTCTGGACTCACTGTAGTGCATCCCCAGTGGTGCCAGTGCACTCTCTGGACTCACTGCAGTGCATCCCCAGTGGTGCCAGTGCACTCTCTGGACTCACTGTACGGCATCACCAGTGGTGCCAGTGCACTCTCTGGACTCATTGCAGTGCATCCCCACTGGTGCCAGTGCACTCTCTGGACTTACTGCACTGCAGCCCCAGTGGTGCCAGTGCACTCTCTGGACTCACTGCACTGCATCCCCAGTGGTGCCAGTGCACTCTCTGGACTCACTGCACTGCATCCCCAGTGGTGCCAGTGTACTCTCTGGACTCACTGCACTGCATCCCCAGTGGTGCCAGAGCACTCTCTGGACTCACTGCACTGCATGCCCAGTGGTGCCAGTGCACTCTCTGGACTCACTGCACTGTATACCCAGTGGTGTCAGTGCACTCTCTGTAGTCACTGAAGTGCATCCCAAGATGTGCCAGTGCACTCTCTGGACTCACTGCACTGCATCCCCAGTGGTGCCAGTGCACTCTCTGGACTCACTGCACTGCATCCCCAGTGGTGCCAGTGCACTCTCTGGACTCACTGCACTGTATCCCCAGTGGTGCCAGTGCAATCTCTGGACTCACTGCAGTGCATCCCCAGTGGTGCCAGTGCACTCTCTGGACTCACTGCAGTGCATTCCCAGTGGTGCCAGTGCACTCTCTGGACTCACTGTACTGCATCCCCAGTGGTGCCAGTGCACTCACTGGACTCACAGGACACATCCCCAGTGGTGCCAGTGCACTCTCTGGACTCACTGCACTGCATCCCCAGTGGTGCCAGCGCACTCTCTGGACTCACTGCAGGGCATCCCCATTGGTTCCAGTGCACTCTCTGGACTCACTGCACTGCATTCCCAGTGGTGCCAGTGAAGTCTCTGGACTCACTGCACTGCATCCTCAGTGGTGCCAGTGCAATCTCTGGACTCACTGTACTGCATCCCCAGTGGTGCCAGTGCACTCTCTGGACTCACTGTACTGCATCCCCAGTGGTGCCTGTGCACTCTGTGGACTCACTGCACTGCATCCCCAGTGGTGCCAGTGCAATCTCTGGACTCACTGCAGTGCATCCCCAGTGGTGCCAGTGCACTCTCTGGACTCACTGTACTGCACCCCCAGTGGTGCCAGTGCACTCACTGGACTGACTGCACTGCATCCCCTGTGGTGCCAGTGCACTCTCTGGAGTAATTGCAGTGCATCCCCAGTGGTGCCAAAGCACTCTCTGGACTCCCGCCACCGCATCCCCAGTGGTACCAGTGCACTCTCTGGACTCACTGCACCGCATCCCCAGTGGTGCCAGTGCACTCTCTGGACTCACTGCAGGGCATCACCAGTGGAGCCAGTGCACTCTCTGGAGTCACTGCACTGCATCCCCCGTGGTGCAAGTGCACTCTCTGGACTCACTGGAGTGCATCACCTGTGGTGCCAGTGCACTCTCTGGACTCACTGCACTGCAACCCCAGTGCTGCCAGTGCACTCTCTGGACTCACTGCACTGCATCCCCAGTGGTGCCAGTGCACTCTCTGGACTCACTGCAGGGCATGCCCAGTGGTGCCAGTGCACTCTCTGGACTCACTGCAGGGCATCACCAGTGGTGCCAGTGCACTCACTGGACTCACTGGACACATCCCCAGTGGTGCCAGTGCACTCTCTGGACTCACTGCAGGGCATCCCCAGTGGTGCCAGTGCACTCTCTGGACTCACTGCACTGCATCCCCAGTGGTGCCAGTGTACTCACTGGACTGACTGCACTGCATCCCCAGTGGTGCCAGTGCGCTCTCCGGAGTCACAGCACTGCATCCCCAGTGGTGCCAGTGCACTCACTGGACACACTGTACTGCATCCCCAGTGGTGCCAGTGCACTCTCTGCACTCACTGCACAGCATCCCCAGTGGTGCCAGTGCATTCACTGGACTCACTGGACTGCATTACCAGTGGTGCCAGTGCACTCTCTGGACTCAATGCACTGCATCCCCAGTGGTGCCAGTGCACTCTCTGGACTCACTGCACTGCATCCCCAGTGGTGCCAGTGTACTCTCTGGACTCACTGCACTGCATCCCCAGTGGTGCCAGAGCACTCTCTGGACTCACTGCACTGCATCCCCAGTGGTGCCAGTGAAGTCTCTGGACTCACTGCACTGCATCCCCAGTGGTGCCAGTGCACTCTCTGGACTCACTGTACTGCATCCCCAGTGGTGCCAGTGCACTCTCTGGACTCACTGCACTGCATCCCCAGTGGTGCCAGTGCAATCTCTGGACTCACTGCAGTGCATGCCCAGTGGTGCCAGTGCACTCTCTGGACTCACTGCAGTGCATCCCCAGTGGTGCCAGTGCACTCTCTGGACTCACTGCAGTGCATCCCCAGTGGTGCCAGTGAACTCTCTGGACTAACTGCACTGCATCCCCAGTGGTGCCAGTGCACTCTCTGGATCACTGCACTGCATCCCCAGTAGTGCCAGTGCACTCTCTGGACTCACTGCAGTGCATCCCCAGTGGTGCCAGTGCACTCTCTGGACTCACTGCAGGGCATCACCAGTGGTGCCAGTGCACTCACTGGACTCACTGTACTGCATCACCAGTGGTGCCAGTGCACTCTCTGGACTCACTGTACTGCATCACCAGTGGTGCCAGTGCACTCACTGGACTCACTGTACTGCATCACCAGTGGTGCCAGTGCACTCTCTGGACTCACTGCACTGCATCCCCAGTGGTGCCAGTGCACTCTCTGGACTCACTGCACTGCATCCCGAGTGGTGCCAGTGCACTCTCTCGAGTAACTGCAGTACATCCCCAGAAGTGCCAGTGCACTCACTGGACTCACTGTACTTCATCATCGGTGGTGCCAGTGCACTCTCTGGACTTACTGCACTGCTTCCCCAGTGGTGCCAGTGCACTCTCTGGACTCACTGCCCTGCAGGCCCAGTGGTGCCAGTGCACTCTCTGGACTCACTGCACTGCATCCCCAGTGGTGCCAGTGCACTCTCTGGACTCACTGCAGGGCATCCCCAGTGGTGCCAGTGCACTGTCTGGACTCACTGCAGTGCATCCCCAGTGGTGCCAGTGCACTCTCTGGACTCACTGTACTGCACCCTCAGTGGTGCTAGTGCACTCACTGGACTGACTGCACTGCATCCCCAGTGGTGCCAGTGCACTCACTGGACTCACTGGACACATCCCCAGTGGAGCCAGTGACTCTCTGGACTCACTGCAGGGCATCCCCAGTGGTGCCAGTGCACTCTCTGGACTCACTGCACTGCATCCCCAGTGGTGCCAGTGTACTCACTGGACTGACTGCACTGCATCCCCAGTGGTGCCAGTGAGCTCTCCGGAGTCACAGCACTGCATCCCCAGTGGTGCCAGTGCACTCACTGGACACACTGTACTGCATCACAGGTGGTGCCAGTGCACTCTCTGCACTCACTGCACAGCATCCCCAGTGGTGCCAGTGCATTCCCTGGACTCACTGGACTGCATTACCAGTGGTGCCAGTGCACTCTCTGGACTCAATGCACTGCATCCCCAGTGGTGCCAGTGCACTCTCTGGACTCACTGCACTGCATCACCAGTGGTGCCAGTGTACTCTCTGGACTCACTGCACTGCATCCCCAGTGGTGCCAGAGCACTCTCTGGACTCACTGCACTGCATCCCCAGTGGTGTCAGTGTACTCTCTGGACTCACTGCACTATACCCCGTGGTGTCAGTGCACTCTCTGTAGTCACTGAAGTGCATCCCCAGAGGTGCCAGTGCACTCTCTGGACTCACTGCACTGCATCCCCAGTGGTGCCAGTGCGCTCTCTGGACTCACTGCACTGCATCCCCAGTGGTGCCAGTGCACTCTCTGGACTCACTGCACTGCATCCCCAGTGGTGCCAGTGCACTCTCTGGACTCACTGTACTGCATCCCCAGTGGTGCCAGTGCACTCACTGAACTCACTGGACACATCCCCAGTGGTGCCAGTGCACTCTCTGGACTCACTGCAGTGCATCTCCAGTGGTGCCAGTGCACTCTCTGGACTCACTGCAGGGAATCCCCATTGGTGCCAGTGCACTCTCTGGACTCACTGCACTGCATTTCCAGTGGTGCCAGTGAAGTCTCTGGACTCACTGCACTGCATCCCCAGTGGTGCCAGTGCAATCTCTGGACTCACTGCACTGCATCCCCAGTGGTGCCAGTGCACTCTCTGGACTCACTGTACTGCATCCCCAGTGGTGCCAGTGCACTCTGTGGACTCACTGTACTGCATCCCCAGTGGTACCAGTGCAATCTCTGGACTCACTGCAGTGCATCCCCAGTGGTGCCAGTGCACTCTCTGGACTCACTGCAGTGCATCCCCAGTGGTGCCAGTGCACTCTCTGGACTCACTGCAGTGCATCCCCAGTGGTGCCAGTGAACTCTCTGGACTAACTGAACTGCATCCCCAGTGGTGCCAGTGCACTCTCTGGACTCACTGCACTGCATCCCCAGTAGTGCCAGTGCACTCTCTGGACTCACTGCAGTGCATCCCCAGTGGTGCCAGTGCACTCTCTGGACTTACTGCACTGCAGCCCCAGTGGTGCCACTGCACTCTCTGGACTCACTGCACTGCATCCCCAGTGGTGCCAGTGCACTCTCTGGACTCACTGCACTGCATCACCAGTGGTACCAGTGTACTCTCTGGACTCACTGCACTGCATCCCCAGTGGTGCCAGTGCACTCTCTCGAGTAACTGCACTACATCCCCAGTGGTGCCAGTGCACTCACTGGACTCACTGTACTTCATCATCGGTGGTGCCAGTGCACTCTCTGGACTTACTGCACTGCTTCCCCAGTGGTGCCAGTGCACTCTCTGGACTCACTGCACTGCAGGCCCAGTGGAGCCAGTGCACTCACTGGACTCACAGTACTGCATCACCAGTGCTGCCAGTGCACTCTCTGGACTCACTGCACTGCATCCCCAGTGGTTCCAGTGCATTCACTTGACTCACTGTACTGCATCTCCAGTGGTGCCAGTGCACTCTCTGGACTCACTGCAGTGCATCCCCAGTGGTGCCATTGAGCTCTCTGGACTCACTGCACTGCATCCCCAGTGGTGCCAGTGTACTAACAGGATTCACTGCACTGCATCCCCAGTGGTGCTAGTGCACTCTCTGGACTCACTGCAGTGCATCCCCAGTGGTGCCAGTGCACTCTCTGGACTCACTGTACTGCATCACCAGTGGTGACAGTGCACTCTCTGGACTCACTGCAGTGCATCCCCAGTGGTGCCAGTGCACTCTCTGGACTCACTGAAGTGCATCCCCAGTGGTGCCAGTGCACTCTCTGGACACACTGCACTGAGCCCCAGTGGTGACAGTGCACTCTCTGGACTCACTGCACTGCATCCCCAGTGGTGCCAGTGCACTCTCTGGACTCACTGCAGTGCATCCCCAGTGGTGCCAGTGCACTCTCTGGACTCACTGTACTGCATCACCAGTGGTGCTAGTGCACTCTCTGGACTCATTGCAGTGCATCCCCACTGGTGCCAGTGCACTCTCTGGACTTACTGCACTGCAGCCCCAGTGGTGCCAGTGCACTCTCTGGACTCACTTCTCTGCATCCCCAGTGGTGCCAGTACACTCTCTGGACTCACTGTACTGCATCCCCAGTGTTGCCAGTGCACTCTGTGGACTCACTGCACTGCATCCCTAGTGGTGCCAGTGCACTCTCTGGACTCACTGCACTGCCTCCCCAGTGGTGCCAGTGCACTCACTGGACTCACTGTACTGCATCCCCAGTGTTGCCAGTGCACTCTGTGGACTCACTGTACTGCATCCCCAATGGTGCCAGTGCACTCTCTGGACTCACTGCAGTGCATCCCCGGTGGTGCCAGTGCACTCTCTGGACTCACTGAAGTGCATCCCCAGTGGTGCCAGTGCACTCTCTGGACACACTGCACTGCATCCCCAGTAGCGCCAGTGCACTCTCTAGACTCACTGCAGTGCATCCCCAGTAGTGCCAGTGCACTCTCTGGACTCACTGCACTGCATCCCCAGTGGTGCCAGTGCACTCTCTGGACTCACTGCAGTGCATCATCAGTGGTGCCAGTGCACTCTCTGGACTCACTGCACTGCATCCCCAGTGGTGCAAGTGCACTCTCTCGAGTCACTGCACTACATCCCCAATGGAGCCAGTGCACTCACTGGACTCACTGTACTGCATCATCTATGGCGCCAGTGCACTCTCTGGACTCACTGCACTGCATCCCCAGTGGTGCCAGTGCACTCTCTGGACTCACTGCACTGCATCCCCAGTGGTGCCAGTGCACTCTCTGGACTCACTGCAGGGCATCCCCAGTGGTGCCAGTGCACTGTCTGGACTCACTGCAGTGCATCCCCAGTGGTGCCAGTGCACTCTCTGGACTCACTGTACTGCACCCCCAGTGGTGCTAGTGCACTCACTGGACTGACTGCACTGCATCCCCAGTGGTGCCAGTGCACTCACTGGACTCACTGGACACATCCCCAGTGGAGCCACTGCACTCTCTGGACTCACTGCAGGGCATCCCCAGTGGTGCCAGTGCACTCTCTGGACTCACTGCACTGCATCCCCTGTGGTGCCAGTGTACTCACTGGACTGACTGCACTGCATCCCCAGTGGTGCCAGTGCGCTCTCCGGAGTCACAGCACTGCATCCCCAGTGGTGCCAGTGCACTCACTGGACACACTGTACTGCATCACAGGTGGTGCCAGTGCACTCTCTGGACTCACTGCACAGCATCCCCAGTGGTGCCAGTGCATTCCCTGGACTCACTGGACTGCATTACCAGTGGTGCCAGTGCACTCTCTGGACTCACTGCAGTGCATCCCCAGTGGTGCCAGTGCACTCTCTGGACTCACTGCACTGCATCCCCAGTGGTGCCAGTGTACTCTCTGGACTCACTGCACTGCATCCTCAGTGGTGCCAGAGCACTCTCTGGACTCACTGCACTGCACCCCCAGTGGTGTCAGTGCACTCTCTGGACTCACTGCACTATACCCAGTGGTGTCAGTGCACTCTCTGTAGTCACTGAAGTGCATCCCCAGAGGTGCCAGTGCACTCTCTGGACTCACTGCTCTGCATCCCCAGTGGTGCCAGTGCACTCTCTGGACTCACTGCACTACATCCCCAGTGGTGCCAGTGCACTCTCTGGACTCACTGCACTGTATCCCCAGTGGTGCCAGTGCAATCTCTGGACTCACTGCAGTGCATCCCCAGTGGTGCCAGTGCACTCTCTGGACTCACTGCAGTGCATCCCCAGTGGTGCCAGTGCACTCTCTGGACTCACTGTACTGCATCCCCAGTGGTGCCAGTGCACTCACTGGAGTCACTGGACACATCCCCAGTGGTGCCAGTGCACTCTCTGGACTCACTGCAGTGCATCCCCAGTGGTGCCAGTGCACTCTCTGGACTCACTGCAGGGCATCCCCATTGGTGCCAGTGCACTCTCTGGACTCACTGCACTGCATTCCCAGTGGTGCCAGTGAAGTCTCTGGACTCACTGCACTGCATCCCCAGTGGTGCCAGTGCAATCTCTGGACTCACTGCACTGCATCCCCAGTGGTGCCAGTGCACTCTCTGGACTCAGTGCACTGCATCCCCAGTGGTGCCAGTGCACTCTGTGGACTCACTGTACTGCATCCCCAGTGGTGCCAGTGCAATCTCTGGACTCACTGCAGTGCATCCCCAGTGGTGCCAGTGCACTCTCTGGACTCACTGCAGTGCATCCCCAGTGGTGCCAGTGCACTCTCTGGACTCACTGCAGTGCATCCCCAGTGGTGCCAGTGAACTCTCTGGACTAACTGCACTGCATCCCCAGTGGTGCCAGTGCACTCTCTGGAGTCACTGCACTGCATCCCCAGTAGTGCCAGTGCACTCTCTGGACTCACTGCAGTGCATCCCCAGTGGTGCCAGTGCACTCTCTGGACTCACTGCAGTGCATCCCCAGTGGTGCCAGTGCACTCTCTGGACTCACTGCACTGCATCCCCAGTGGTGCCAGTGCACTCTCTGGACTCACTGCACTGCATCACCAGTGGTGCCAGTGTACTCTCTGGACTCACTGCACTGCATCCCCAGTGGTGCCAGTGCACTCTCTCGAGTAACTGCACTACATCCCCAGTGGTGCCAGTGCACTCACTGGACTCACTGTACTTCATCATCGGTGGTGCCAGTGCACTCTCTGGACTTACTGCACTGCTTCCCCAGTGGTGCCAGTGCACTCTCTGGACTCACTGCACTGCAGGCCCAGTGGAGCCAGTGCACTCACTGGACTCACAGTACTGCATCACCAGTGCTGCCAGTGCACTCTCTGGACTCACTGCACTGCATCCCCAGTGGTTCAAGAGCATTCACTTGACTCACTGTACTGCATCTCCAGTGGTGCCAGTGCACTCTCTGGACTCACTGCAGTGCATCCCCAGTGGTGCCATTGAGCTCTCTGGACTCACTGCACTGCATCCCCAGTGGTGCCAGTGTACTAACAGGATTCACTGCACTGCATCCCCAGTGGTGCTAATGCACTCTCTGGACTCACTGCACTGCATCCCCAGTGGTGCCAGTGCACTCTCTGGACTCACTGTACTGCATCACCAGTGGTGACAGTGCACTCTCTGGACTCACTGAAGTGCATCCCCAGTGGTGCCAGTGCACTCTCTGGACTCACTGCACTGAAGCCCCAGTGGTGACAGTGCACTCTCTGGACTCACTGCACTGCATCCCCAGTGGTGCCAGTGCAATCTATGGACTCACTGTAGTGCATCCCCAGTGGTGCCAGTGCACTCTCTGGACTCACTGCAGTGCATCCCCAGTGGTGCCAGTGCACTCTCTGGACTCACTGTACGGCATCACCAGTGGTGCCAGTGCACTCTCTGGACTCATTGCAGTGCATCCCCACTGGTGCCAGTGCAGTCTCTGGACTTACTGCACTGCAGCCCCAGTGGTGCCAGTGCACTCTCTGGACTCACTGCACTGCATCCCCAGTGGTGCCAGTGCACTCTCTGGACTCACTGCACTGCATCCCCAGTGGTGCCAGTGTACTCTCTGGACTCACTGCACTGCATCCCCAGTGGTGCCAGAGCACTCTCTGGACTCACTGCACTGCATGCCCAGTGGTGCCAGTGCACTCTCTGGACTCACTGCACTGTATACCCAGGGGTGTCAGTGCACTCTCTGTAGTCACTGAAGTGCATCCCCAGAGGTGCCAGTGCACTCTCTGGACTCACTGCACTGCATCCCCAGTGGTGCCAGTGCACTCTCTGGACTCAGTGCACTGCATCCCCAGTGGTGCCAGTGCACTCTCTGGACTCACTGCACTGTATCCCCAGTGGTGCCAGTGCAATCTCTGGACTCACTGCAGTGCATCCCCAGTGGTGCCAGTGCACTCTCTGGACTCACTGCAGTGCATCCCCAGTGGTGCCAGTGCACTCTCTGGACTCACTGTACTGCATCCCCAGTGGTGCCAGTGCACTCACTGGACTCACTGGACACATCCCCAGTGGTGCCAGTGCACTCTCTGGACTCACTGCACTGCATCCCCAGTGGTGCCAGTGCACTCTCTGGACTCACTGCAGGGCATCCCCATTGGTTCCAGTGCACTCTCTGGACTCACTGCACTGCATTCCCAGTGGTGCCAGTGAAGTCTCTGGACTCACTGCACTGCATCCTCAGTGGTGCCAGTGCAATCTCTGGACTCACTGCACTGCATCCCCAGTGGTGCCAGTGCACTCTCTGGACTCACTGTACTGCATCCCCAGTGGTGCCTGTGCACTCTGTGGACTCACTGCACTGCATCCCCAGTGGTGCCAGTGCAATCTCTGGACTCACTGCAGTGCATCCCCAGTGGTGCCAGTGCACTCTCTGGACTCACTGTACTGCACCCCCAGTGGTGCCAGTGCACTCACTGGACTCACTGCACTGCATCCCCTGTGGTGCCAGTGCACTCTCTGGAGTAATTGCAGTGCATCCCCAGTGGTGCCAAAGCACTCTCTGGACTCCCGGCACCACATCCCCAGTGGTACCAGTGCACTCTCTGGACTCACTGCACCGCATCCCCAGTGGTGCCAGTGCACTCTCTGGACTCACTGCAGGGCATCCCCAGTGGAGCCAGTGCACTCTCTGGAGTCACTGCACTGCATCCCCCGTGGTGCAAGTGCACTCTCTGGACTCACTGGAGTGCATCACCTGTGGTGCCAGTGCACTCTCTGGACTCACTGCACTGCAACCCCAGTGCTGCCAGTGCACTCTCTGGACTCACTGCACTGCATCCCCAGTGGTGCCAGTGCACTCTCTGGACTCACTGCAGGGCATGCCCAGTGGTGCCAGTGCACTCTCTGGACTCACAGCAGGGCATCACCAGTGGTGCCAGTGCACTCACTGGACTCACTGCACTGCATCCCCAGTGGTGCCAGTGCACTCTCTGGACTCACTGCACTGCATCCCCAGTGGTGCCAGTGCACTCTCTGGACTCACTGCAGGGCATCCCCAGTGGTGCCAGTGCACTGTCTGGACTCACTGCAGTGCATCCCCAGTGGTGCCAGTGCACTCTCTGGACTCACTGTACTGCACCCCCAGTGGTGCTAGTGCACTCACTGGACTGACTGCACTGCATCCCCAGTGGTGCCAGTGCACTCACTGGACTCACTGGACACATCCCCAGTGGAGCCAGTGCACTCTCTGGACTCACTGCAGGGCATCCCCAGTGGTGCCAGTGCACTCTCTGGACTCACTGAACTGCATCCCCAGTGGTGCCAGTGTACTCACTGGACTGACTGCACTGCATCCCCAGTGGTGCCAGTGCGCTCTCCGGAGTCACAGCACTGCATCCCCAGTGGTGCCAGTGCACTCACTGGACACACTGTACTGCATCCCCAGTGGTGCCAGTGCACTCTCTGCACTCACTGCACAGCATCCCCAGTGGTGCCAGTGCATTCACTGGACTCACTGGACTGCATTACCAGTGGTGCCAGTGCACTCTCTGGACTCAATGCACTGCATCCCCAGTGGTGCCAGTGCACTCTCTGGACTCACTGCACTGCATCCCCAGTGGTGCCAGTGTACTCTCTGGACTCACTGCACTGCATCCCCAGTGGTGCCAGAGCACTCTCTGGACTCACTGCACTGCATCCCCAGTGGTGCCAGTGCAAGTCTCTGGACTCACTGCACTGCATCCCCAGTGGTGCCAGTGCACTCTCTGGACTCACTGTACTGCATCCCCAGTGGTGCCAGTGCACTCTCTGGACTCACTGCACTGCATCCCCAGTGGTGCCAGTGCAATCTCTGGACTCACTGCAGTGCATCCCAGTGGTGCCAGTGCACTCTCTGGACTCACTGCAGTGCATCCCCAGTGGTGCCAGTGCACTCTCTGGACTCACTGCAGTGCATCCCCAGTGGTGCCAGTGAACTCTCTGGACTAACTGCACTGCATCCCCAGTGGTGCCAGTGCACTCTCTGGATCACTGCACTGCATCCCCAGTAGTGCCAGTGCACTCTCTGGACTCACTGCAGTGCATCCCCAGTGGTGCCAGTGCACTCTCTGGACTCACTGCACTGCATCCCCGGTGGTGCCACTGCACTCTCTGGACTCACTGCACTGCATCCCCAGTGGTGCCAGTGCACTCTCTGGACTCACTGCACTGCATCACCAGTGGTGCCAGTGTACTCTCTGGACTCACTGCACTGCATCCCCAGTGGTGCCAGTGCACTCTCTCGAGTAACTGCACTACATCCCCAGTGGTGCCAGTGCACTCACTGGACTCACTGTACTTCATCATCGGTGGTGCCAGTGCACTCTCTGGACTTACTGCACTGCATCCCCAGTGGTGCCAGTGCACTCTCTGGACTCACTGCACTGCATCCCCAGTGGTGCCAGTGCACTCACTGGACTCACTGTACTGCATCTCCAGTGGTGCCAGTGCACTCTCTGGACTCACTGCACTGCATCCCCAGTGGTGCCAGTGACTCTCTGGACTCACTGCACTGCATCCCCAGTGGTGCCAGTGCACTCTCTGGACTCACTGCACTGCATCCCCAGTGGTGCCAGTGCACTCTCTGGACTCACTGTACTGCATCACCAGTGGTGCCAGTGCACTCTCTGGACTCACTGCACTGCATCCCCAGTGGTGCCAGTGCACTCTCTAGACTCACTGTACTGCATCACCAGTGGTGACAGTGCACTCTCTGGACTCACTGCAGTGCATCCCCAGTGGTGCCAGTGCACTCTCTGGACTCACTGCACTGCATCCCCAGTGGTGCCAGTGCACTCTCTGGACTCACTGTACTGCATCACCAGTGGTGACAGTGCACTCTCTGGACTCACTGCAGTGCATCCCCAGTGGTGCCAGTGCACTCTCTGGACTCACTGAAGTGCATCCCCAGTGGTGCCAGTGCACTCTCTGGACTCACTGCACTGAAGCCCCAGTGGTGACAGTGCACTCTCTGGACTCACTGCACTGCATCCCCAGTGGTGCCAGTGCAATCTCTGGACTCACTGTAGTGCATCCCCAGTGGTGCCAGTGCACTCTCTGGACTCACTGCAGTGCATCCCCAGTGGTGCCAGTGCACTCTCTGGACTCACTGTACTGCATCACCAGTGGTGCCAGTGCACTCTCTGGACTCATTGCAGTGCATCCCCACTGGTGCCAGTGCACTCTCTGGACTTACTGCACTGCATCCCCAGTGGTGCCAGTGCACTCTCTGGACTCACTGCACTGCATCCCCAGTGCTGCCAGTGCACTCTCTGGACTCACTGCACTGCATCCCTAGTGGTGCCAGTGCACTCTCTGGACTCACTTCTCTGCATCCCCAGTGGTGCCAGTGCACTCTCTGGACTCACTGCACTGCATCCCCAGTGGTGCAAGTGCACTCTCTCGAGTCACTGCACTACATCCCCATTGGAGCCAGTGCACTCACTGGACTCACTGTACTGCATCATCTATGGTGCCAGTGCACTCTCTGGACTCACTGCACTGCATCCCCAGTGGTGCCAGTGCACTCTCTGGCCTCACTGCAGTGCATCCCCAGTGGTGCCAGTGCACTCTCTGGACTCACTGCACTGCATCCCCAGTGGTGCAAGTGCACTCTCTCGAGTCACTGTACTACATCCCCAGTGGTGCCAGTGCACTCACTGGACTCACTGTACTGCATCATCTGTGGTGCCAGTGCACTCTCTGGACTCACTGCAGTGCATCCCCAGTGGTGCCAGTGCACTCTCTGGACTCACTGCACTGCATCCCCAGTGGTGCCAGTGCACTCTCTGGACTCACTATACTGCATCACCAGTGGTGCCAGTGCACTCTCTGGACTCACTGCACTGCATCCCCAGTGCTGCCAGTGCATTTACTGGACTCACTGGACTGCATCTCCAGTGGTGCCAGTGCACTCTCTGGGCTCACTGCAGTGCATCCCCAGTGGTGCCAGTGCACTCTCTGGACTCACTGCACTGCATCCCCAGTGGTGCCAGTGCACTCACTGGATTCACTGCACTGCATCCCCAGTGGTGCCAGTGCACTCTCTGGACTCACTGCACTGCATCCCCAGTGGTGCCAGTGCACTCTCTGGACTCACTGCACTGCATCCCCAGTGGTGCCAGTGCACTCTCTGGACTCACTGCACTGCATCCCCAGTGGTGCCAGTGCACTCTCTGGACTCACTGCAGTGCATCCCCAGTGGTGCCAGTGCACTCTCTGGACTCACTGCACTGCATCCCCAGTGGTGCCAGTGCACTCTCTGGACTCACTGCACTGCATCACAGGTGGTGCCAGTGCACTCTCTGGACTCACTGCAGTGCATCCCCAGTGGTGCCAGTGCACTCTCTGGACTCACTGCACTGCATCCCCATTGGTGCCAGTGCACTCTCTGGACTCACTTCTCTGCATTCCCAGTGGTGCCAGTGCCTCTGGACTCACTGCACTGCATCCCCAGTGGTGCCAGTGCACTCTCTGGACTCACTGCACTGCATCCCCAGTGTTGCCAGTGAACTCTGTGGACTCACTGTACTGCATCCCCAATGGTGCCAGTGCACTCTCTGGACTCACTGCAGTGCATCCCCAGTGGTGCTAGTGCACTCTCTGGACTCACTGAAGTGCATCCCCACTGGTGCCAGTGCACTCTCTGGACTCACTGCACTGCATCCCCAGTGGTGCCAGTGCACTCTCTGGACACACTGCACTGCATCCCCAGTGGCACCAGTGCACTCTCTGGACTCACTGCAGTGCATCCCCAGTGGTGCCAGTGCACTCTCTGGACTCACTGCACTGCATCACCAGTGGTGCCAGTGCACTCTCTGGACTCACTGCACTGCATCCCCAGTGGTGCCAGTGCACTCACTGGACTCACTGGACTGCATCCCCAGTGGTGCCAGTGCACTCTCTGGGCTCACTGCAGTGCATCCCCAGTGGTGCCAGTGCACTCTCTGGACTCACTGCACTGCATCCCCAGTGGTGCCAGTGCACTCTCTGGACTCACTGCACTGCATCCCCAGTGGTGCCAGTGCACTCTCTGGACTCACTGCACTGCATCCCCAGTGGTGCCAGTGCACTCTCTGGACTCACTGCAGTGCATCCCCAGTGGTGCCAGTGCACTCTCTGGACTCACTGCACTGCATCCCCAGTGGTGCCAGTGCACTCTCTGGACTCACTGCAGTGCATCCCCAGTGGTGCCAGTGCACTCTCTGGACTCACTGCACTGCATCCCCAGTGGTGCCAGTGCACTCTCTGGACTCACTGCAGTGCATCCCCAGTGGTGCCAGTGCACTCTCTGGACTCACTGTACTGCATCCCCAGTGGTGCCAGTGCACTCTGTGGACTCACTGCAGTGCATCCCCAGTGGTGCCAGTGCACTCTCTGGACTCACTGCACTGCATCCCCAGTGGTGCCAGTGCACTCTCTGGACTCACTGAACTGCATCCCCAGTGGTGCCAGTGCACTCTCTGGACTCACTGCAGTGCATCCCCAGTGGTGCCAGTGCACTCTCTGGACTCACTGCAGTGCATCCCCAGTGGTGCCAGTGCACTCTCTGGACTCACTGCAGTGCATCCCCAGTGGTGCCAGTGCACTCTCTGGACTCACTGCAGTGCATCCCCAGTGGTGCCAGTGCACTCTCTGGACTCACTGCAGTGCATCCCCAGTGGTGCCAGTGCACTCTCTGGACTCACTGTACTGCATCCCCAGTGGTGCCAGTGCACTCTCTGGACTCACTGCACTGCATCCCCAGTGGTGCCAGTGCACTCTCTGGACTCACTGCAGTGCATCCCCAGTGGTGCCAGTGCACTCTCTGGACTCACTGCAGGGCATCCCCAGTGGTGCCAGTGCACTCTCTGGACTCACTGCAGTGCATCCCCAGTGGTGCCAGTGCACTCTCTGGACTCACTGTACTGCATCCCCAGTGGTGCCAGTGCACTCTCTGGACTCACTGCACTGCATCCCCAGTGGTGCCAGTGCACTCTCTGGACTCACTGCACTGCATCCCCAGTGGTGCCAGTGCACTCTCTGGACTCACTGCAGGGCATCCCCAGTGGTGCCAGTGCACTCTCTGGACTCACTGCACTGCATCCCCAGTGGTGCCAGTGCACTCTCTGGACTCACTGCACTGCATCCCCAGTGGTGCCAGTGCACTCTCTGGACTCACTGCACTGCATCCCCAGTGGTGCCAGTGCACTCACTGGACTCACTGTACTGCATCCCCAGTGGTGCCAGTGCACTCTCTGGACTCACTGCACTGCATCCCCAGTGGTGCCAGTGCACTCTCTGGACTCACTGCAGTGCATCCCCAGTGGTGCCAGTGCACTCTCTGGACTCACTGCACTGCATCCCCAGTGGTGCCAGTGCACTCTCTGGACTCACTGCACTGCATCCCCAGTGGTGCCAGTGCACTCTCTGGACTCACTGCACTGCATCCCCAGTGGTGCCAGTGCACTCTCTGGACTCACTGCACTGCATCCCCAGTGGTGCCAGTGCACTCTCTGGACTCACTGCACTGCATCCCCAGTGGTGCCAGTGCAATCTCTGGACTCACTGCACTGCATCCCCAGTGGTGCCAGTGCACTCTCTGGACTCACTGCACTGCATCCCCAGTGGTGCCAGTGCACTCTCTGGACTCACTGCACTGCATCCCCAGTGGTGCCAGTGCACTCTCTGGACATACTGCAGTGCATCCCCAGTGGTGCCAGTGCACTCTCTGGACTCACTGCACCGCATCCCCAGTGGTGCCAGTGCACTCTCTGGACTCACTGCACTGCATCCCCAGTGGTGCCAGTGCACTCTCTGGACTCACTGCAGGGCATCCCCAGTGGTGCCAGTGCACTCTCTGGACTCACTGCACTGCATCCCCAGTGGTGCCAGTGCACTCTCTGGACTCACTGCAGTGCATCCCCAGTGGTGCCAGTGCACTCTCTGGACTCACTGCACTGCATCCCCAGTGGTGCCAGTGCACTCTCTGGACTCACTGCACTGCATCCCCAGTGGTGCCAGTGCACTCTCTGGACTCACTGCACTGCATCCCCAGTGGTGCCAGTGCACTCTCTGGACTCACTGCACTGCATCCCCAGTGGTGCCAGTGCACTCTCTGGACTCACTGCACTGCATCCCCAGTGGTGCCAGTGCACTCTCTGGACTCACTGCACTGCATCCCCAGTGGTGCCAGTGCACTCTCTGGACTCACTGCACTGCATCCCCAGTGGTGCCAGTGCACTCTCTGGACTCACTGCACTGCATCCCCAGTGGTGCCAGTGCACTCTCTGGACTCACTGCACTGCATCCCCAGTGGTGCCAGTGCACTCTCTGGACTCACTGCACTGCATCCCCAGTGGTGCCAGTGCACTCACTGGACTCACTGTACTGCATCCCAGTGGAGCCAGTGCACTCTCTGGACTCACTGCACTGCATCCCCAGTGGTGCCAGTGCACTCTCTGGACTCACTGCACTGCATCCCCAGTGGTGCCAGTGCACTCTCTGGACTCACTGCACTGCATCCCCAGTGGTGCCAGTGACTCTCTGGACTCACTGCACTGCATCCCCAGTGGTGCCAGTGCACTCTCTGGACTCACTGCACTGCATCCCCAGTGGTGCCAGTGCACTCTCTGGACTCACTGCACTGCATCCCCAGTGGTGCCAGTGCACTCTCTGGACTCACTGCACTGCATCCCCAGTGGTGCCAGTGCACTCTCTGGACTCACTGCAGTGCATCCCCAGTGGTGCCAGTGCACTCTCTGGACTCACTGTACTGCATCCCCAGTGGTGCCAGTGCACTCTCTGGACTCACTGCACTGCATCCCCAGTGGTGCCAGTGCACTCTCTGGACTCACTGCACTGCATCCCCAGTGGTGCCAGTGCACTCTCTGGACTCACTGCACTGCATCCCCAGTGGTGCCAGTGCACTCTCTGGACTCACTGCAGGGCATCCCCAGTGGTGCCAGTGCACTCTCTGGACTCACTGCACTGCATCCCCAGTGGTGCCAGTGCACTCTCTGGACTCACTGCACTGCATCCCCAGTGGTGCCAGTGCACTCTCTGGACTCACTGCACTGCATCCCCAGTGGTGCCAGTGCACTCTCTGGACTCACTGCACTGCATCCCCAGTGGTGCCAGTGCACTCTCTGGACTCACTGTACTGCATCTCCAGTGGTGCCAGTGCACTCTCTGGACTCACTGCACTGCATCCCCAGTGGTGCCAGTGCACTCTCTGGACTCACTGCACTGCATCCCCAGTGGTGCCAGTGCACTCTCTGGACTCACTGCACTGCATCCCCAGTGGTGCCAGTGCACTCTCTGGACTCACTGTACTGCATCCCCAGTGGTGCCAGTGCACTCTCTGGACTCACTGCACTGCATCCCCAGTGGTGCCAGTGCACTCTCTGGACTCACTGAACACATCCCCAGTGGTGCCAGTGCACTCTCTGGACTCACTGCAGGGCATCCCCAGTGGTGCCAGTGCACTCTCTGGACTCACTGCACTGCATCCCCAGTGGTGCCAGTGCACTCTCTGGACTCACTGCACTGCATCCCCAGTGGTGCCAGTGCACTCTCTGGACTCACTGCACTGCATCCCCAGTGGTGCCAGTGCACTCTCTGGACTCACTGCACTGCATCCCCAGTGGTGCCAGTGCACTCTCTGCACTCACTGCACTACATCCCCAGTGGTGCCAGTGCACTCACTGGACTCACTGGACTGCATCACCAGTGGTGCCAGTGCACTCTCTGGACTCACTGCACTGCATCCCCAGTGGTGCCAGTGCACTCTCTGGACTCACTGCACTGCATCCCCAGTGGTGCCAGTGCACTCTCTGGACTCACTGCACTGCATCCCCAGTGGTGCCAGTGCACTCTCTGGACTCACTGCACTGCATCCCCAGTGGTGCCAGTGCACTCTCTGGACTCACTGCACTGCATCCCCAGTGGTGCCAGTGCACTCACTGGACTCACTGGACTGCATCCCCAGTGGTGCCAGTGCACTCTCTGGACTCACTGCACTGCATCCCCAGTGGTGCCAGTGCACTCTCTGGACTCACTGCAGGGCATCCCCAGTGGTGCCAGTGCACTCTCTGGACTCACTGCACTGCATCCCCAGTGGTGCCAGTGCACTCTCTGGACTCACTGCACTGCATCCCCAGTGGTGCCAGTGCACTCTCTGGACTCACTGCACTGCATCCCCAGTGGTGCCAGTGCACTCTCTGGACTCACTGCACTGCATCCCCAGTGGTGCCA